>NC_048574.1:64502786-64622786 GCF_013265735.2 Oncorhynchus mykiss | reverse complement strand
CGGAGGGGGGCAAATTGGTCACATTTACCCATTTTGGCTTTGAATGAATAATTGTTTTCAGTGATTAAATCCGTTTTAGTGTAATGTTTTGACAATTTAAATATGTATAATGTTCAGAGGAGACGTTAATAATGTTTTCTCTGTATAAGATCCAGCACATTAGTATTAAGTCAAGCTGAAAATGATTGTAAACATTGAAGAAAATTATATTTTCCAATAATATAATCTGTGTTTGATAAACCTACTAATGACTGTGTGCAAAAATGATATATACAGTGGGGGAAAAAAGTATTTAGTCAGCCACCAATTGTGCAAGTTCTCCCACTTAAAAGGATGAGAGAGGCCTGTAATTTTCATCATAGGTACACTTCAACTATGACAGACATTTTCCACCATAATTTGCAAATAAATTCATTACAAATCCTACAATGTGATTTTCTGGATTTTTTTTCTCATTTTGTCTGTCATTGTTGAAGTGTACCTATGATGAAAATTACAGGCTTCTCTCATCTTTTTCTAAGTGGGAGAACTTGCACAATTGGTGGCTGATTAAATACTTTTTTGCCCCACTGTATATATATTTATTACCGTTATTTTACCTGGTGAGTTGACTGAGAACACGTTCTCATTTACAGTACAGCAACGACCTGGGGAATAGTTATGAGACAACAAATGTGTGTGAATTTAAATGATTTATTTCACACTACTAGCAGTGGAGTGCTGGGTTGTCCCAGCTGAGGATGTGAAGCTAGGGGCCGTGAGGGGCCATGTAAGGGGCCCTACCAGGGGGGCATGGTGTGAGGATCAGAGCTGCAGCTGCCCTGCCAGTGTGGCTGGTAGGTGACAAAATGCTAATCCTAATTTCAGCCCTGGTCTGTCTAACTGACTGGTCCTGACAGATCACCACAGTGCTGCTGATCTGATTCACTCACTAAGTCTCATTCCCGCATAAGCACTCCTCACAGATCAGTCACCTCTCCTGCTCTCCCTCCCTCCCTCCGTTACTCATTCACTCACTCAGTTGTCACTCTGCCCTCCTGTCTGCCTCGGTACATTTTTACTAAACTATAAACCAGCAGTGTGAGGAGCCGTCTTTCCCTCAGTCGCTCGCTCGCTCTCTGTTTCTCCCTCTCTCTTCCTCTCCTCATACTGTATCTATTAATATTCATGAATGATAGTTTGTCGTTGTTGGGGCTGCTGATATGCCACCGCAGCAGACTTATTTATCTATTTAAGATGACCACCAAAAACCTAGGAATCAATCAATCTGCCATTATTCATACAATGTAAAAATGTAATGATTGATTATTGAAATATTGAAACAACATGGGCGAATGAGAAAAACAAATTGATACCATTTAACGGCAACAATAAGGCAGGCACTAGGGATGGGGTGTGAGCATTTGGGTCTGAGCAGATGAGAATTGAGTCGTCGTTGTGTGTATTTGTCTGTAAATTGCTGTTCGTATATGTATGTTTGTATTTGGTGTGTGGAATAAATGCAAATTAAAAGACCAATCAAAATGAAGATGACCATGAGGTGGGACAGCCCACAGCCCCCAGGGCATGGCAGGGAAACCCCCTACTCTGTCTATCCACTGCCATGCGTAGGAAGACCCAATAACACACACAGTTGTGTGGGGGGAAAGCAAATGATGCTGTCAACCGTTTCAACCAGGAGCGGCAGCCTGGCATACCTTAGCGTTACCCTTTAAATAACGCCTGTTCTCTCTTTGTCATCTGTTCAATTCCTCCTGATAGTGAGGAGAGAGAGAAGGCAGAGAAATGATGATATTCTCCTCTTCTGATCAGAAGCATAGCCCTATCAAATCTCTTTTATGTTTTGCCTGATTAGCATTAGTTTTATCCCAAATTCTGTTTTCTCCATTATGTTTTTCCAGGTTTCAATTTGACCCTGTTTTTTTTTTTTTTTTTACGCACTCACAGTCCCACTTTTTTAAATAGAAATACAACTAAATTGGATGTTGTAAATCCACAACAGTGCTTAAACCACATCAGGATACCACTCTTTCAATTTACATTGTTGTGTGTAATTACCCTTTAATTCCAGTGTGCACCTAGCAAGAGGCAGTGGTTTAGCAGTATTTTTGTAGAGTACATGTGATGGTAGAGTTTGCAAAGCAAATACCCACTGGTTTGATGCAAATAATCATGATCTCATTCTGCCTGGTAAGCATAGGCTATTTTATAATTAACATTTAATTGAGAAATCTATACAAAGAGTCACATACACAGACAGGGGAATTCTCCCTGCCTCTTCAGAAAGTTCCAGGAAATACAAATCACTGATGCATTCTGTTCATGTCTTATGATAAACTTGGGCAAATTAATACATGTTCAGTACATTTAGTTGATTCCCTACTAAGTTCAACACATTTATTGAATATTCATGAAATCTGTTTTCATGTCTGGATTCCGTGATTCCGTGTGTTCTCGGCATCGCAGATGTTATAGGGCCGTAGAAGCATCTCTCCCCATTTCATTAGGGAGAATCTACCTTCCAAACCTCCCAACTGCCTCCCTCGCTTTGCTATCATCTGGGACGAGTTTAGAAAACTGACGCAGGAAAACCTTATCAAGAAATATGTTGTTGACTTCAAAAAAAAAAGGAAAAAGATATATGTTTGAGAAAGAGCAGCCATGCACAATCTCTGGGAGACCTCCAGAAAAGGGCCAGCCAACATTTCCAAATTAAAATGGCCGCAATGATCAGAACGCAAAATTAGAAGCAGAGAGAATTTTTTTTGGCTAATAAATATTTGAAAAGTACCCCTGGGGGGACTCCATGCAATGGTTATTACTCTGACACACACACAAGTATGTCGTTTTATTTTTTGTTCTCAGGATGTTGTCTGTAGATTTGATTAATTCTCGATGGCAGCAGGGCTTAATGAAAGATTGAAAATGTTTTCCCCTTCCTCCTTGATACACATGCACACACGCACACACATGCACACACACGCACACACATGCACACACACGCACACGCACACACATGCACACGCACATGCATTTTTATCTAATGGATGTGTCGTGCTTATCAGCAACTCTAGACACATACCAGATCAGGGGGACGGGAGTAATCAATTAAGTCACCCCCTCCTCTCCCCGCCTCCCCGGCTTTTTTCTCCCTCTCCCACTCCCCTCTCACCCCTGCCCTCCCTACTTCAGTTCCTAAAGGCTGTTTCCTGCCTGCCTCTCCTCACTCCAATGCACTCAGACCCTGCCGAGACACACACACACACACACACACACACACACACACACACACTAGCACCGCTGAACACTCCAGAAGGTGGGGAGGATTTCAGGATCCCGGGAAGATTAAGTGCACAGCTTAGCGCTATCTGACCGCTGTGTCTCACACTTTTTCTTTCATTTTCTTCCCCTCCCTCTCTCTTTCCCTGTCCTCCCTCTCTCCAGGTAGCCGAGCCTAAGCGGAGCGGGTTGGGCGGACCCTCCCTCCTCCACCTCCTCCCACCCATCTTCCTCCAGCGTCCCGGTCCGTGCCGTGTTTGTGTCTATCCGCCGGGGTCGGCGAAGCATGCTGGCAGTATGGACGTAAAGGAACGCAGGCCCTACTGCTCGCTGACCAAGAGCAGGCGCGACAAGGAGCGGCGCTACACGGGCTCGTCCGGCGACAGCGAGGAGTGCGGCAGCGGCGGCGGCGGTGGCCCGGGACCGAGGGTACCCACCCAGAAGTCGTACAGCTCCAGCGAGACGCTCAAGGCCTTCGACCACCAGGACTCCTCCAGACTATTGTACAGCAGCAGAGTGAAGGAGATGGTGCACCGTGAACAGGACGAGTACACCCGACAAGGTACTATTTAGCCCAGTTAGTTATCCCCCTGCCGTTGTGCGTTTGAGCAAGGCACCTAGCATGCTCTAGGGGCGCTGCCCTGTGGCTGACCATGTAGGCAGTGCTTGAGGGGGCCTGGTACTTACCGGTACAGAGTATCATCCATCACCTCCATTTTTTATACCACCTTGACTATTGGCTCCAAAATATGATCACCAGGACTGTAAATGTAAATATGATCACCAGGACTGTAAATGTAAATATGATCACCAGGACTGTAAATGTAAATATGATCACCAGGACTGTAAATGTAAATATGATCACCAGCACTGTAAAATGTAGATATGATCACCAGGACTGTAAAATTTCAATATGATCACCAGGACTATAAATGTAAATATGATCACCAGGACTGTAAATGTAAATATGATCACCAGGACTGTAAATGTAAATATGATCACCAGGACTGTAACATTTAAATATGATCACCAGGACTGTAAATGTAAGTATGATCACCAGGACTGTAAATGTAAATAGGATCACCCAGACTGTAAATGTAAATATGATCACCAGGACTGTAAATGTAAATATGATCACCAGGACTGTAAATTTAAATATGATCACCCAGACTGTAAATGTAAATATGATCACCCGGACTGTAAAATTTAAATATGATCACCCGGACTGTAAAATTTAAATATGATCACCAGGACTGTAAATGTAAATATGATCACCCAGACTGTAAATGTAAATATGATCACCAGGACTGTAAATGTAAATATGATCACCAGGACTGTAAAATGTAAATATGATCACCAGGACTGTAAATGTAAATATGATCACCAGGACTGTAAATGTAAATATGATCACCCAGACTGTAAATGTAAATATGATCACCCAGACTGTAAATGTAAATATGATCACCCGGACTGTAAATGTAAATATGATCACCAGGACTGTAAATGTAAATATGATCACCCAGACTGCAAATGTAAATATGATCACCAGCACTGTAAAATGTAAATATGATCACCAGGACTGTAAAATGTAAATATGATCACCAGTACTGTCAAATGTAAATATGATCACCAGTACTGTCAAATGTAAATATGATCACCAGGACTGTAAAATTAAATTGAGTACCAGGACCTGTGTCATTCCACTTCAAGCTGTCCGTAGATTTTACTCTGTAGTCACGGTCAGCTGTACCTGCTTGAACTCTTCCTTAGGTTGGCCCCTAAGAGGTGAAGTCTGTCTCTGTTTACATATGTTTACCTCAGGTGGGACCCCTCATGTTGACTTATGCCACCGAGCTGGGCCGAGGCTCAAATGTTTACCTTAGATAAGGGAAACGGGCCAACTACTTCAGATTTAAAGTGCGTTCAAGGACGCGACCCTGCCCTATCAGGAATCAGTTTCTGTGGATAAGGGACGCGGTGTAATTACATTTACAGTGCACTTATATCATGAAGAAAACATGTTCTGGCTACGGTTTCAATCCAAAAAGAAAGAATCTCATTACCTCTCTCGTTGGTGTCTCACTAGGTGCTTGTCCTCTGTAGCTCAGTTGGTAGTAGAGCACAGCGCTTGCAACGGCAGGATAGTGGGTTCGATTCCACTCATGTGTAAAAATGTATGTATACATGCATGACTATAAGTGGCTTTGGATTAAAAGGTCTCTGCTAAATGGTAAATAATAGCTGCATGGTTAGTGTTGATCATGAACACTGGGGCTTGTCTATCTGATAAGGAGCTCCAGGGGTAATGTGTTGACAGGTAGATGGGGGTATTGGGGTAAGGAAAGGGGTAACAGTCTGGGTAGGTTGGGGCTATGTATGTCATCCTCCCCATATTAACAGACATGAGACAGATGGGGGCGGCAGGTAGCTTCGAGGTTAGCGTGTTGGGACACTTTTTTATTTTATTTCACCTTTATTTAACCAGGTAGGCCAGTTGAGAACAAGTTCTCATTTACAACTGCGACTTAAGGTGCTGACAAGGAAAAACATGTCTAATGTCTAATTGCTCCAGGGGCGCTGTACAATGGCGACCCACTTTTGTGTAACAGAACAAATATAAGCATCCCCCAAATTATTATAGCGACACCCTCTCTGCCTCTCGCTGGCTGAGCTAGTCCCCTAAGTGGGCCACTCGGTCACTAGACTTGTTGACTTGTTGGGCCACAGCCATCGCTCGACAGACTTAATAACTTAATGTTTAACTACTATTCAAAGCCTCAAGGCTAAGCACCTCTTTCTGTCTCCTCGCCCAGTCACTGACAGTAACATAGGAGCTTATGGTGACACTATGCTAAGGTAATATAGCTAGCACCGTTTGTTTATTATGTATATTAATATGGTGACACCATAGAAATAGTTCTGGGTTTTGAATCTATTTGACCATTCTATTCATTCAAATTCTATGGGTTTGACGTTGACCTAAATGATTTGGTCACTTCAGAAATAATAGTGGGACAGTAGTCATTTGTGAAACTTAATGGACTAAAGCTGGAATAATTCGAATTGTTGCCCATCAGGGATAAAATAAAAAAAAACTGTGATTTTTGTAATTATTAGATTTTATAACGCACAGCGAGCGCATAGATCTGAAACTGTTTTGAACTCGTGACATGAACTGGTTCGTGGAAAGATGGAGGCAAAGCGTTTTACCAGGTCCAGCCATATTTTCCAGAAACATAACAAAAGTACTTGGAAGTTCATTACTAGTTCATTGATTGTTCCTCTACTCCAATTAACAATTCATAAATATTGGAGAGAAAAAAAGGTAATGACTTTAATTATCTTATCATGTACATTTTCATTGCCACACTAATTGGCGTTCATTTAAAATTAATATAATTTTAATTGAACTGCAGTGACTATCTTAGTTATGTCTGTAATTAACAAGCCTTTGTAGTCACTCTTATTCCTAGATCAAAGATTGCTCCAGACAGTATTTTATCCACAGATTTAACAGTCAATATTCTATCCTTCTTATAATGCAAATGATCTCGGAGGGAATTTGGAAGATTCTTCATTTTTTTTGATCAACCAATGATTTGACCGTGCTGTGAAACTTCTGGATTCTACTACCACGTGGGGCATGGCATGCATCAGAACCAATTCACAATGAGGATGACTTATAGCTTGAGAACAACATTTGAATATTTGAATCTAAACGTAGTTAAATAATACTCTACCCTAAATGAGATAAAGCATGTATTCATCTGAATCTTGTACCCTTAAATATTTCGATATTTTAAAAAGAAATAAGCCATAGTTGTTGTCACTGTTATGGACATTTTACCCAGGCCTATGGAATACAGTAGCCTCTCACTGAGATACAGGTATTACGTTTATATTACAGTCATTTTCACAACTGCATAAGTAGTACGGCTTGAAACACTTTCCATTATCCCAAAAAGAGTGAGTATTAACTAGTCTGAGCTGGAAGAACACGTTCTCAGAGTGAATGTATACTAATCTAATAAGGATTCGAAAGTAATATAATAACTTATTACTGAAGCAAAAACTATCGCTAAAAATGGTCACTAAATGATATATGATAATCACTGAATAGCAGCAGGAATAATATTTTTTACAAACATTTCACAGCATTTAAATGTAAAAAAATTTATATTTATTTTACATATAAATGCTGTGAAATGTTTGTAAAAAATATTATTCCTGCTGCTATTCAGTGATTATCATATATCATTTAGTGACCATATTTAGCGATAGTTTTTTTAATATATCAATACGGTCACGGTCAAGAATATATATATATTTTTATATTATATATTTTTTTACATTTAAATGCTGTGAAATGTTGGTAAAAAATTATTCCTGCTGCTATTCAGTGATTATCATATATCATTTCGTGACCGTATTGATATATATATATTTTTTTATGTATATATATGTTCAGGCATGTTCTTAGCCAGCCTATTCCCATCACCACGGCAGCTAAACCCACAGAATGGAATTCAGTCTAGATCTAAATGTAGGTGTGACATAAATGTCTTTAAGCGAGAGAAAAGAGTTTAGCTTTGCAGGAAATCATTAACGTTGGTTAAAAAAGGAACTAAATTAATTATGTATCACAGACTCTATTTTTAATTGGATCATGTTTTAAAATTCCCTAACATAAAATGCAAGCCACTTCAATTGTAGTAGAATGTTTAATAGGCCTAAGATGAATTATACAGTGTATTGTTGGCTGTAGTCATAGAGATCCTATACAATTATATAGTATTTCAATTCCTAATTCTATGCCTGTAGTTGTGTTGGCATATGAGGTCCCAGATAATTAAATAGTTCATTTTGATCCATGGTTACTGTGTCTTGTACCATTTGTAACAAATGTAGGAATTTCTCTCAGATATTTCTAAGTACTTTGTTCTATGACATATTCCGTTTTTTTTTTTTCATGTTGAGAAAATATTTAAATCTGTAAAACTATACTAAAACTATAATATTTATTCATGTTATTATTCATAACACAAATATGATTATGTTATTGTTTTATTAGGGTTATTTCTAATGTGTTGTATGTTTTGATTCATTATTAGTTCTGTATAAATTAGACATAAAAGCCTTAATGTGGAACACTTCCTTAACTCCACCCTGATGACTTCATACGGTTGTTGACGGCTGTTGTTGCTGTTTGTCTTGTTGTGGTGGCGGCGTCGCCTTTGAAGTAGGGACTTTACGCTTTCAAGGCCTTGAGATATTTATGAAATCACCAAACAGATTGGAAGTGCCTTAGCTACCAGTCTATCTGCCAGGACAACATAACAGAGTAGAGCAGCCACCATCTTCTCTCCCATCTGCACCACATTACCCCTCCCCGAGAACACACATGCACACAAACACACACCATATTCCGTCTGCCTGCGAGAGGAAGACACTCTTACTAAGTCTCTGTACGCTACACTTGGGATTTTTATTTGTTAATTCATTGAGAAATATTTTGCCAAATATTCTCTGATTCATTTGGGGGGTTTCAACGAATGGTTGCCATAGAGATAGCAGTAATTTGATTATTTCTGTGGCTCCAAATCTACTGTATTTAATGTTATACTGCTTAGTTAAACTACTGTACCTTGTTACTTATGTTTTTTTGTGATGTAAATGAATTGTGCCTAGATTGTTTTCTACAATACTAGTGGGTCTTGAATTCCTTTCAGCCTGCATAATGTTACCGCATTAGATATAACCAAAGTGCAGCCACATATGAGACCAATCATTAACACAGCTACCTCTGCCAAACATGAATTTATTTAGCTTTCTTTCTCACTTTCTTTCTTTCTCACTCACTCTGTCTCTCTGAGTTGATAAATTGCAGACATTATTTGTATTTGCTTCATGCGTTGTAAATTATTGCTGTGTACCCAGAGGCCCTCCATTGATGGTTTGCCGTTTCCTACGCGCCAGCCAACATTATTAACCCTTAAGTAATGCTTTTATAGGGCATTTATCGTTGGGCCTTGTGAGCTTGGCGTTGTGCCCTCCTGCACTGAAACAGTGGCTAGCCCAATGGGCCGTTCCAAGGTGCTCTTTGTTGTTGGGTTTTGCTTTAGCGTTATACAGTTTGTTAGCACTCCCCACTGGGCACAGACGTCAATTCAGCGTCTATTCCACCACGTTGATTCAATCAGTTTGTGCCCAGTGGGCCAGCACTGAAGTGCCCTTTATGGTTTCTCTTTATGTTAGCATGGTTCGAACCGTGTTTTTGTTATGCTAACGAGTTCAGCTTGAGCTGCGGAATGCGTTCTGCTCTGCCTAAGCAAAATGGACTGTATCATAGCGTGCTATTTTGCGCTACAGCATTAGGTCTATGTGTTGTTTCAGTTGTGTTTCAGCGATGATATGTTTTGCATTAGGAGACTATAGATTCCCCTTCGGATGTTTTGTTTTGCGTTGGATATTTCTTTAGGCGTTTGGCTCGCTCCTCCAACGCGGTATAAATTGCCTTTAGCAAGTCGTGTTTCACTGAAGTATGTATCGTTTTAGTTGTTTCGTCATGCTCTACTTCAGTCGTTAGAGCAGGGGGTAGACTAGCAGATTTTTATCAGAGCGGATGGTCATGTGGCCAGAACATAATTACCATAATTGGTCGAACACTGTAAATTGATGACAACTAAGCCCTAAAAGAGATTGGATTTGAAATAACAATCCTTTCATACCTTGATGACATTGAGACACGATCACATATGTCCCTTCTATTCGTGGGAATGCTTAGGAACAGATTTGCTAAATTAAACTAGTTTTGATCTGAATTACTGGTGATTTTAGTCTTCAGGGGGCCCCATAAAATAAAAGTTGAGGGTGTCTCCCTCTGTTTGATAATGAGAGTTTTCCATTAGGTTGTTGGTCCTATGGTGCTGAAAATATGGGGAGTTCTGCTAACTGCTAGCATGTTTTCAGGGGATCTCTTTGAGCAAGGTGAGATGCAGAATCACTCATCTTAATCATATAATAATTAACTTTTGGGATGCAAGATTTGTAGATGAGTGATTCTGCGTAATCCTACTGCAATGTAGTCGACCCCAAACATGCGTTGCGTCTGTGCTACCCGCTAACATTGTTAGCTAGTCAGGCCTGGTCGTGGTAAGACACAACGGTCGGGGTTCTGGGAGTCGAGCGTGGGACCCTGGGTAACAGAATGTTAAGCCCCTGCAGTTATCTGAGAGTCAGATGAAACCTGATAGTCCCTTTTTTGCACGCCTAGGAGCTAGCGCTGTTTACAGAAGCTGTGTTTTCACTGGGGATTTCAGGTCAGTTGATACTGCACCCCACTAACCCCCATCACAAAAAAAAAGTCAGTACAGGATTTATTTGTATTTTCTCGCTCTCTCTCTTTCTTTTCAAGCCCGTGCAGGATCTTTTCATTACTCAACACCTCCAGTCCAAATGACTCCCCAGATGCTAGCTAGGCCCCATTTACCTGTCAGCTTCTATTTTGTTAGCACCTGGGAGATAGCTCTCCCCCTTCTCTTCTCTGTGGCGTCCCAAATGGCACCCTATTCCCTATATAGTGCACAACTTTTGACCAGAGCCCTATGGGTCCTAGTCAAAAGTATTACACCCTATTGCCTATATAGCTCCTGAGTGGTGCAGCGGTATAAGGCACTGCATCGCAGTGCTTGAGGCATCACTACAGACCCTGGCTCAATCCCGGGCTGTATCACAGTCGGCCGTGATCGGGAGCCCCATAAGGCGGCACACAATTGGCCCAGCGTCGTCCGGGTTGGGTTGGGGGGGGGGGGGGTTAGGCCGTCATTGTAAATAAGAATTTGTTCTTAACTGACTTGCCTAGTTATATAAAAAATATAGTGCACTTGGAACACAGCCCTCTTCTCTTCCAACTGTCTATATATCTGTCATGTGTACTCCCTCTCTGGCCTCTAGGTTACCAGGCTGCTTGTTGTGGCGCACACCTGTCACCATCGTTACAGAATGATGCCTCACCAAAGGGAAGCATCAGGGAGTTTTTTTTGTTTTTGTGTTGGAGGTGATGTCGGGTCCGGGTGTCAGAACTGGAGCTACCTGGGAGGCCTTAGCTGGTTTGTCGGATTCCCATGCCTCGGAGAGTTCGATGGGTTCCCATGCCTCAGCCGGGTGAACAGGTTCCCGTGCCTCGACCGAGGCAACCGGGGAGGTCTCAGCCGGCTCATCAGGCTCTCACTCCTCAGGCGGTTCGTCAGGTCTCTGCGCCGCAGCGGAGACGACCGGTCCGCTCCTGTTCCCCGGGATCGTCCCTATGGTTGGCGTCCTGCGGCTGAAGCTGAACGCGGCTGGAGCCGAGCGTGCCGGGGAGGGGGTACTGTCAGGTGTGCTCCCTCTCCGGCCTCTAGGTCACGAGGCTGCTCGTTATGGCACACACCTGTCACCATCGTTACACGCATCAGCGCATAAGGACACTCACCTGGACCCCATCCCCTCCTTGATTACCTTCCCTATATATGTCACTCCCTTTGGTTCCATCCCCAGGCGTCACAGTTTCTGTTCCATGTCTGTGTGCTGTTAGTGTTTCTTACTCTTTATTATGTTACGTTTATTTTACTAAAACACTCCCTGAACTCACTTCCCGACTCTTAGCGCATATCGTTACACTATCTATCTATCTATCTATCTATCTATCTATCTATCTATCTATCTATCTATCTATCTATCTATCTATCTATCTATCTATCTATCTATCTATCTATCTGTCTGTCTGTCTGTCTGTCTGTCTGTCTGTCTGTCTGTCTGTCTGTCTATCTATTTCTCTATCTATCTACACTATTTATACAAAAGTATGTGGACAGCCCTTCAAATTAGTGGATTCGGCTATTTCAGCCAAATGCTGGCAGGTGTATAAAATTGTGCACACAGCCATGCAATCTCCATAGACAAACTTGCCCCACCAGAAATGGTTTGTCAAGATCGGTGTTGGAGGAACGTGACTGGCCTGCACAGAGACCTAAACTCCATCGTACACCTTTGGGATGAATTGGAACGCTGACTGCGAGCCAGGCCTAGTCGCCCAACATCAGTGCCCGACCTCACTAATGGTCTTGTGGCTGAATGGAAGCAAGTCCCCGCAGCAATGTTCCAACATCTAGTGGAAAGCCTTCTCAGAACAGTGGAGGCTGTTATAGCAGCAAAGGGAGGGATCAACTCCATATTAATGCCAATGATTTTAGAATGAGATGTTTGACGAGCAGGTGTCCACATAAATGTGGTAATGTAGTGTATCTGTCTATACAGAACAAAAATATAAATGCAACAAGTAAAGTGTTGATCCCATTTTCATAAGCTGGAGTAAACGATCCCATACATTTTACAAAAAGCTTATTTTGCTCAAATTTTGTGCACAGATTTGTTCACATCCATCTTACTGAGCATTTCTAATTTGACAAGATAATCTATCCACCTGAGAGGTGTGGCATATCAAGAAGCTGATTAAACAATATGATCATTACAAGGTGCACCTTGTGCTGCGGACAACAAAAGGCCACTCACAATGCCACAGATGTCTCAATTTTTGATGGAGTGTGCAATTGGCATGCTGACTGCATGAACGTCCGCCAGAGCTGTTGCCAGAGAATTCAATGTTCATTTCTCTACTTTAAGTCGCCTCCAACGTCGTTTTAGAGAATTTGACAGTACGTCTAACCGGCCTCACAACCTCAGTGTAAACACGCCAGCCCAGGATCTCCACATCTGGCTT
Organism: Oncorhynchus mykiss; assembly: GCF_013265735.2. NCBI lineage: Eukaryota > Metazoa > Chordata > Actinopteri > Salmoniformes > Salmonidae > Oncorhynchus > Oncorhynchus mykiss. The sequence goes on along the minus strand of NC_048574.1, from coordinate 64,609,750 downwards.
CTTCACCTGCAGGATTGTCTGAGACCAGCCTCCCGGACAGCGGATGAAACTGTGGGTTTGCACAACCAAAGAATTTCTGCACAAACTGTCAGAAACTGTCTCAGGGAAGTTCACTTGCGTGTTCGTTGTCCTCCATCTTGACTTGACTGCAGTTCGGCGTCGTGACCGAATTCAGTGGGCAAATGCTCACCTTCAATGGCCACTGGCACGCTGGAGAAGTGTGCTCTTCACGGATGAATCCCAGTTTCAACTGTACTGGGCATTGTGTGGCGTTGTGTGGGCTGGCGGTTTGCTGATGTCAACGTTGTGAACAGAGTGCCCCATGGTGGGGTTATGGTATGGGCAGGCATAAACTAGATATAACGAACACATTTGCATTTTATTGATGGAAATTTAAATGTACAGAGATACCGTGACGAGATTCTGAGGCCCATTGTCGTGTCATTCATCCACCGCCATCACCTCCATGTTTCAGCATCATAATGCACGGGCCCATGTCGCAAGGATCTGTACACAATTTCTGGAAGCTGACAATGTCCATGTTCTTCCATGGCCTGCATATTCACCAGACATGTCACCCATTGAGCATGTTTGGGATGCTCTGGATCAACATGTACGACAGCGTGTTCCAGTTCCCACCAATATCCAGTAACTTCGCACAGCCATTGAAGAGGAGTGGGACAACATTCCACAGGCCACCATAAACAGCCTTGTCAACTTTAATCTGGTCGCACCAGATACTGACTGGTTTTCTGATCCACGCCCCTACCCTGTTTAAAAGTTATCTGTCACCAACACATGCATATCTGTATTCCCAGTCATGTGAAATCCATAGATTATGACCTAATGATTTTATTTAAATTGACTGATTTCCGTAATATGAACTGTAACTCAGTATAATCTTTAAAATTGTTGCATGTTGCTTTTATATTCTTGTTCAGTTTATATAGCCATCTATCTATCCATCTGCCACTGGTCAAATACTGTACAAATAAGGCTTGGGAAGGAGGGAGTGGGTTTGTCTGTCTGGTTCTCAGTGCTAGGATGGATCTGAGGGTCAGGGGGCTGGAGGTCAGAGGGGCCTTGGGGGGGTTGGGGGCGATATTAGGGCTGAGAATTGCCAGGGACCTCACGTTACAGTATAATCACTATACTTAGGTGCTGATACCATATGTTTTGCAATTCGATACTGTGATTTTATTGTGATTTGATGTTCCAAACATATTGCTCACTATATATGTCTGCTGCAGAGAGATGAGTGAGAGCCAGGAGAAAACACACGTTGATCACTTCTGAAGACACATTTTGGTGCAGGTGCAGCCAGCTAGAGTAAAAATAATATTGTGATAGTCAAAACGATACGATATGATATATGGTCAAAAAATAATATCCCGATATGTAACTGTATAGATTCCCCACTCATCACTAGGAGATAGGGTCAGGAAGAGGTTTTAATGTGACAGATGATCTGTTAGTGACAGGATTCAAGGTGTTTTCGCTTTACTGCCAGTCTCAAGTTAGATCAGCTGTACTCCCTGTGTTCTCCTGTAAAAGGCCACTGAATTACTCTCCCTGGTAAATGCTAGCTCTCTTAAATATCTCTGAAATACTTGACATTTACAATAAAAGACTCCAGCTCCTCTCTTATTGAAACTATTGATGTCCTCAACCTTGTTCTTTGTGAAAGAGTCTTTAAGATCCTCCATCTTGTTTCCTCTCCTCCTTCAAAACTCCCTTTATTCTACCCTGTACTTTCTGTATTGTCTTTTAAAGGGGCACTAGTTTTTCCTTTGGGAGGCATTTATTGACCGGTATACATGTTCAGGGCTCTAGTTTTGACGACTTCCATCTCGTTTCCTCTCCTCTCAGGGCAGAACTTCAACCTGAGACAACTGGGGATCTGCGAGCCGTCCACGCGCCGTGGCCTGGCCTTCTGCTCCGAGATGGGCCTCCCCCACCGCGGCTACTCGGTTGGCGCCGGCTCCGACGTGGACACCGAGAACGAGGGCGTGATGTCACCGGAGCGCGCTATGCGGCTGTGGGGACGCGGGGTGAAGTCGGGCGGCCGGAACTCGTGCCTGTCCAGCCGGTCCAACTCGGCCCTGACCCTCACCGACACAGAGCACGAAAACAAGTCGGACAGCGATAATGGTGAGTCCGGTCGGTGTGCACAACACACATTTGATTTATCCCTCTCTTTTATCTCGCCTTCCTTGGCTCGGGAGAGTGCACGGCTCAACATCGTGCACACTCCCCGGCACGTCCACTGACACTGAGGGATCGGTGAAACACAGTTGTTGGGAAAGAATGTTGAATGAGATTTGGTGTCGCTCAGCGTTCCTTTCCTCTTGTGACCACTTTACTTGAGAAGATGCAGCTGTGAACTTGACAATGAGAGAATTTGAGGGAACTCAAGAATTAGTGTGAATGTGTACTGTAAGTGTATGTCGGCATGTTCATTGAAGCCCACTGATTACTGAAGGTGAAGGGTTAACCCCAAGGCGTGGTGACAGACAGAGCAAAGCACATGTTGCTCCTAGTGACGGTTGGATAATGACTCTCAGGGTTTGACTTTGTTCTGGAGACGAAAGTGAAGAGAGAGAGAACCCTGTCACCTGTTCTCTGTCCTCTACTCCCCCTCTCCTCTGCTCCCCTCTGCTCCCTCTCTCTCCCCGAGCTGCCAACCTTTTTTTGATAAAGTTTCCCCCGGTGGCCCCTAGAGCGCCATCACAGATAGCTTTGTGACTGTCTCTGTCTCTGCCCCTCTCTGCATATCTCTCTCTCTCCCTCTCTCTCTCTCTCTCTCTCTCTCTGACACTGTCTCTCTCTGTTTCTCTGTCTCTCTCTCTGTCTCTCTCTCTCTCTCTCTCTCTCTCTGTCTCTCTCTCTCGCTGTCTGTCTCTGTCTGTTTCTGTCTCTCTCTCTCTCTGTCTCTCTCTCTATCTCGCTGTCTCTGTCTCTCTGTCTGTCTCTCTCTCTCTCTCTCTCTCTCTCTGACACTGTCTCTCTGTTTCTCTGTCTCTCTCTCTCTCTCTGTCTCTCTCGCTGTCTCTCTCTGTCTCTCTCTCTCTCTCTCTCTCTCCCGCATATACCCCTTTCCCTCACAGCCATTATATCAGCTCCATTTACCCCCCAGTCTCTCTCCTTCACTCTCTGGTTCACCTAGTCCAGTGTTAGGAGTGTATCTCTGGCTGAGTGAGCTCACACAATGGTTGATTAGCAGGCCGTGGCGGTTTGAAGTGCACATGTGTGAGGTTTGAACGGGAGGAGCGACACTCTTCTTTCGCTCCTCTCTCACCCCGTCTCCTCTCTCAGAGCGACCATGACTTTTTCGTTTTGTGTTATTTTTCAAAGGGCACTTGTGTGACAGGTGGCGTTTTATGGCACTCTTTGGCACTCTAAATTTGAAAGAATTTGTTTTCATTGTTCCGACACCCACAAATGTTATTTTAGTATCTCATTTTTATTTATGTTTCTTTAGATCATATTGAATGGAAATGTGTCAAACTATTGGGAGTAAGAAAACAACAACGTAAGAACAAACCTGCTGACAATGTCAGATTCGTACCTTTAAAGACATGAAATGAAAAATATTTTAATGAACATAATTAACAAAATTTTACCTGCATCTTCATGGAACTACATTCATTAGTCGGTCTCTAGACACCTCGGCTTACAGGTGCTGGGCTAACCTTTAAAATGTAGACGTTACAAAGCTGTTCTAGGACTGGAATCCCCACGGTTCTAGTGATATAAAGTTCTTACCTAACCACTTCCATTAGGAGTTCCTATACCTTCATTAACACCTCTTTGGCTTCATTAAGAACAGAAAAAACTAGAAAGTGCTGAAGTTGTGCGTTTATATATTAAATGCCATTAGAATGTGAGTTTGCGTGCCCCAGAGTATAGACAGGCCCAGCTAGGAGGAAATTAGTAGTGGTTGAAATAGATTGTGTCTTAAAATAGTTGATGTTAGGAAAAATAATTCAGCTGTTATTGTGTGTGTGTGTGTGTGTGGGTGGGGGTGGGGGTGGGGGGGGGTGGTGTATATGTGTGTGTATAAGCCTCTCAGACAGGTTCTGAGTGTCATGTTTGCATTGAGGCCTGGCCATTGTTTAGGTCTGGTGTTCAACAGTGTTGCAGTGAATCTGCAGTTGTCTCGTTAAACTAGGACATGTGCTATAGGTGTTCCAGTTCCCCAGCTAACAGCTAACCAGTGACAGGTGTGGCCCTGCAAAATGCACAGATTACACAGAGACTGGAAAGTGCTCATGACATTAAACAGAGTGGTATGGATAGAGTAGGTGTGTGAGTGCACTGTGGTGGCACCTGGAATTTTTACTGGCGCAGCGTGTTTGAAGATCCAGCCGAGAACAGGATAAAGGATAAAGATGGTAACTGTTCTCTCTCAGAAGTAGGGGGGCTGTGAAATCCAAGGTTGCTGGGCCATGGACCCCCCTGTCTATTCACTTTAAAGGCACACACACACACACACACACACACACACACACACACACACACACACACACACACACACACACACACACACACACACACACACACACACACACACTCACAAAGACGCACACAGACACACACTCTCTCCTGTCCCTTCCCCAGCCATATCAAAAGGCTCCCTGTTTACATGTGCTTGGCGTCTCACGTAGCCAGAGCTGTGGAAGAGTGTGTCCAAATGATTGACACACTGTTTGGTTTTCTTCTCCACCCCTCCCTCTGTCATTCGCTCCTTCCCAAGGTTAAAGCTTTTCAGCACCCAAAGCTTGTGAGGTCATTGAAATTCTAAACACAGGGTTACAGCCAGTACAGCCAAACTGGTCTTAAATACAGTTAACACTAAAAACATTGTATTTGGCTCAAGACATTCTCTAAGACCTAAACCTCATCTGGAGTTGTGTATAAAGAGTGTGACCATTGAGAATTTTAGGACGATCAACTCCTAGGTATAATTTTGGAAGGTCAATAATCATGGTCAAGTCATATTGACAAAGTTATTGTGAACATGGGGAGAGGTACATCTGTTATAAAAACATGTTCTGCGTTTTTGACACGAACGTCAACTGTACTAGTTGTCAGGCTTTTGAGCTTGTCTCATCTTGATTACTGTCCTGTAATATGGTCAAGTGCAGCAAAGAAAGACCTAGCAAAGCTGCAGCTGGCTCAGAGCAGAGCAGCACACCTCGCCCTTAACTGCACGTACAGAACTAACATCAACAACATGCAGGCCAGTCGTTCCTGGTTCAGGGTTCACAAGGGATTAGCTGCTTCTCCTAGTTTTCATGAGAAATAATACTGTGATGAACATTCCAGATCATCTGCATAATCCAAAATTCATTCAGCTCAGACACATATACATACCCCGCAAGACATACCACCAGGGGTCTCTTCACAGTCCCCAAGTCCAACACGAATTCACGGCAACGGCCAGTATTATACAGAGCCGTGATCGCATGGAACTCCCTTCCAGCTCCAAGTACTTCTTTGTATATCGTTGTATTTTACATTTGTGTGACTGTCCTTGTCTATCAGTCTATCAGTGTTCTGTTACTTGTCATGTTTGAGGTTTTTGTGGACCCGAGGAAGAGTAGCTGCTGCTTCAGGAAGAGCTAATGGGGATCCGAATGAATCTAAACCAAAAGCTAAACAGGTCCACTCTTTGAAGCTTTTCACCAGTCGACAGACAGTAAAGTTACACACACGCAAGCACACACACACACACACACACACACACACACACACTCTAAGACATTACAGTCCCTGTGCTTACACGACGGGGCTACCAGCCCGCTCTACTCTGCCTGACGACCGTCGACAACTTCAAACATTCCAGGAACTAATTCCATTTAGGATAGTCGGGATAAAGGCAGGATAATGAAATGCGGTCTGTGACCAACCACGGAGGAAGGAGAGGCCTTCATCCCTCCGCCCCTCCGTCCGCATGTTTCTGTCACACTCCTCTTTTCATTACTGTTTCTCTGGGAAGTTTTCCTCTCTCTTTTGACCTTTTTTTAACTTTCTGCCTTTTCCCACTTTAACAAAGATCCCATATGGCATCAGGCAAATACACACCAAACCAGAACAAAACAGGATGAAAGTTTCCATGGTGTTCCTACTCCCTAGCCTTCGTCTCTGTGTCTTATGACTAGCGCTTCTGTAACCGAGACGAAACCCTGGGAGGACACAGGAGTCACCTGAGCACCGTGCTCTGCTGTGTGGTTCTTTGTTGCGGTTGGGAGACGATGGGAAGAGAAGGAGACAGAAAACAAAGAGCGAGAAAGAGAGACGGAACACAAAAGAGACGTCTCTGGAGTTTGTGCTTCCTGGGGGAACCTGAGTTGAGGATGCGCCCCTGCGCCCTCCTTGCCCGCCCCACCCCCCTCGTGCCCACCGGTACCCAGGAGTACCGCGCCTGCCACACGCCATGAGCCACAGGAGACAGGCACCGGGTTAGGCATGAAAGAGAGAGAGAGAGAACATGGACGAGAGAAAGAAGAGATCTGACCGCACACACTTCTTCTGTTTCTCACGTCTCTTGTGGATTGGGCTGTAAGTTGTTTGCGGAGAAACCAATCAAACAATCAGCTCACTGGAAAACCTCAGTGGAGTCACCTAACTTCATTATTCTATCTCCCTGCTGTCTCCCTTCAGCTGGCCCATCTTAAAAAAGCAGACGGAAAAACAGTTAAGCATTGTGCAGAAGTGTAAGTAGTTTACATTTCAAAAACTACATAAAGATGCACACACACACACACACACACTGCTGAAAATAAGTCCAACGTCATACAATAAACATGGTTCACAGCTCTTTCATCTTGTGTGTGTTTTCCCTCAACTGTCTAGGAGATCATGATATGTACATGTGCACATGCACGTATACCCCCTCCCTTTCCCCGCTGGCCATAATCGGGGTCTCTAAACTACGCAGATGAGCGGTTTAAAAATGCTTATTGTAGAGGTCTGTGGCTTCCCCTTTAACAATATTTAAAAATAAATGTGTCAACAGCAATCTAAACCCTGTGAATATCTTAACCGGCTTAGCTCAGCCTGGACCCTCTGTCTCAGTTACTATCAGCTAGTTATCCCCCAGGATCTGATGCAGCCTGGACCCACTGTCTCAGTTCCTATCAGCTAGTTATCCCCCAGGATCTGTTGCAGCCTGGACCCTCACTCTCAGCTACTATCAGCTAGTTATCCCCCAGGATCTGATGCAGCCTGGACCCTCACTCTCAGCTACTATCAGCTAATTATCCCCCAGGATCTGTTGCAGCCTGAACCCTCTCTCAGCTACTATCAGCTAGTTATCCCCCAGGATCTGTTGCAGCCTGGACCCTCTGTCTCAGTTACTATCAGCTAGTTATCCCCCAGGATCTGATGCAGCCTGGACCCTCTGTCTCAGTTACTATCAGCTAGTTATCCCCCAGGATCTGATGCAGCCTGGACCCTCAGTCTCAGCTACTATCAGCTAGTTATCCCCCAGGATCCGTTGCAGCCTGGATACTCAGTCTCAGCTACTATCAGCTAGTCATCCCCCAGGATATGTGGCAGACAGAGTAACACAATGAGGGACACACACACTGACACACGGACCCACAGACACACGCACACACAGACACACACACACACACACACACACACACACACACACACACACTAATGCTCACATTCTTCTGTCCAGTGTATCAGTCTTTTGTTACTTGTCATGTTTTGTGATATTTGTGGACCCCAGGACCGTAACTGCTTTTGGAAAGCGAATGGGGAAAGAAATAAACCAATGAACTGTGTTCTAATGTCACTACAGGGTGTTTGTCGTGTAAAACTCTCTATCTGCAGGATTCCTGGAGGACTTTTTGTTGTGTTCTAATGTCACTACAGGGTGTTTGTCGTGTAAAACTCTCTATCTGCAGGATTCCTGGAGGACTTTTTGTTGTGTTCTAATGTCACTACAGGGTGTTTGTCGTGTAAAACTCTCTATCTGCAGGATTCCTGGAGGACTTTTTGTTGTATTCTAATGTCACTACAGGGTGTTTGTCGTGTAAAACTCTCGATCTGTAGGATTCCTGGAGGACTTTTTGTTGTGTTCTAATGTCACTACAGGGTGTTTGTCGTGTAAAACTCTCTATCTGCAGGATTCCTGGAGGACTTTTTGTTGTGTTCTAATGTCACTACAGGGTGTTTGTCGTGTAAAACTCTCGATCTGTAGGATTCCTGGAGGACTTTTTGTTGTGTTCTAATGTCACTACAGGGTGTTTGTCGTGTAAAACTCTCGATCTGTAGGATTCCTGGAGGACTTTTTGTTGTGTTCTAATGTCACTACAGGGTGTTTGTCGTGTAAAACTCTCTATCTGCAGGATTCCTGGAGGACTTTTTGTTGTGTTCTAATGTCACTACAGGGTGTTTGTCGTGTAAAACTCTCTATCTGCAGGATTCCTGGAGGACTTTTTGTTGTGTTCTAATGTCACTACAGGGTGTTTGTCGTGTAAAACTCTCGATCTGTAGGATTCCTGGAGGACTTTTTGTAAGACCTTTTGATTTGATTGTTTTTTGATCCTTAATTGTTTTTGAAAATATCTACTTGCTAAAATATCCAGACGGAAATTGCTTTAAATTGTCGCAGAGAGTAGGAATTAGAACAATAGTACATTTGTCATTCCTATAAAATGGTTGCAATCCGTCTACTTGTATCATCAGTTGGAGCCCAGGACTGTGTTCAGTCTTACTCCAGTTCCCACTGTTCAGAATAGTCTCACAAAATGTTATTCAAATGTTTATTTTTTCTCATAATTCAGGCCCTGTGTGTACACATTAATGGAAACAACGCAATCCTCCTCAGTTACTAGTGTCCAAGTCAATCCATTCGCTACTCTTACCTTGTTGGCTAGACAACAACAGGGCCCCCAAAACAAGCTAAGGAATCTTCACACAGGATTACTTTTGTGATCGTGTGAAAAGAGGGAGCACTGAAGTGTAGCCTGAACGCTCCGGCCGGCAGTCTCAGGAGGTTAAAGTGAGCTGGGGAGTACACACACACACACACACACACACACACACACACAACACACAACACACAACACACCACACACCACACACCACACACACACTAGTGTTGTTGTTCCCTAGAGGGGTAGTGACCCAGGAACTTCCCAGTGTGTCAGCATCAGCATGGGTTTCTCTTTGTTCAGGAGGATGATCTATCTGAGGCCTGACCCCTCACCCTGATCACAGACAACAGCAGCCATGTTGACACTGAAACCCCAACACTTCCTGTCCTGTTCAGTGGCTGTGGGGCGCTGGGTGGAAAGGGGGGGACGGGAGACCTGACTGGGGATGGGGACTGTAGGGACGGGGAGACCTGACTGGGGATGGGGACTGTGGGGACGGGGAGACCTGACTGGGGATGGGGATTGTGGGGACGGGGAGACCTGACTGGGGATGGGGACTGTGGGGACAGGGAGACCTAACTGGGGATTGGGACTGGGGACGAGATGTGTGTGTCACTCCTTCCTCCATAAAGACAGAAACAGAGGCACACAATGTATTGCAACAAACTCACACACACACTTTACATACACAGATGCATAAGAGGCTATTACACAGAGGCATAAGAGGCTATCATACAGAGGCATAAGAGGCTATTACACAGATGCATAAGAGGCTATCCCACAGAGGCATAAGAGGCTATCATACAGGGGCATAAGAGGCTATTACACAGAGGCATAAGAGGCTATCACACAGAGACATAAGAGGCTATCACACAGATGCATAAGAGGCTATCACACAGAGGCATAAGAGGCTATCACACTCACACATCCATGACCAGGATCTAGATATATACCCCACCCATTAGAACAGGTCATACCATTTAAATACCAGTCACCAGATGCCAGACACCAGGCCCAGCCCAGCTCTTTCTTCCCTGTGTGTGTGTGTCTGTGTGTGTGTCTTTGTGTGTGTGTGTGTCTTTGTGTGTGTGTGTCTTTGTGTGTCTGTGTCTGTGTGTGTGTCTGTGTGTGTGTCTTTATGTGTGTGTCTGTGTGTCTTTGTGTGTGTGTGTGTGTGTGTGTGTGTGCGTGCGTGCGTGCGTGCATGCATGTGCGTGTGTGTGTGTCTTTGTGTGTGTGTGTCTTTGTGTGTGTGTCTGTCGGTGTGTGTGCCTGTGTGTCTTTGTGCGTGCATGTGACGTGAGCCGTGTTGTATTTAATAACTGTCCTGTCAGAATACGCCCCAAATGGCACCATATTCCCTTTGTAGTGCACTACTTTCGAGCACGTCCCATAGGGCTCTGGGTCATAGTAGTGCACTACAAAGGGAATAGAGTGCCATTTGGGGCTCAGACAGGTTTATTACACTACACCATGGGTCCATCGTTTGCGGAGCCAACCAATTAATATATTAATCAAATCTCCCCGAGGATGATGGAGAGGGAGAAACAAGACAAACCATTTTCAATATGGTTTTAATCAGTAGCTGGGGAGGCCAAGAGGTCACCAACACACACATACACACACACACACGCCCTTGCTATCTCCCTTTTGTCTCTGTGTTTTTATTCATTAGTGTGACGACTCAACATCTCGCTCCAGGCTAGACATATCCAGACAGATCTAGGCAGATTCAACACACACACACACACACACACACACACATACACACACATACACACACACACACACACCCACTACTTAAAATAAGTCCAACGCCACACAATAAACATGGCTCACAGCTCTTTAATCTTGTGTGTGTGTTCCCACAACTGTCTAGGAGATCATGATATTATCACACACACACACACACAGACAAGGAACGTCTGTTTAGTTAAAACCCAGAGGCTGAACATGCAGGTGGGCTGATGCATAATATTAAACTAGAATCCATGCTTTTGAGAGTGTTTATGCATGTCTGTCATGTCTGTCTGTCTGTCTGTCATGTCTGTCTGTCATGTCTGTCTGTCTGTCTGTCTGTCTGTCTGTCTGTCTGTCTGTCTGTCTGTCTGTCATGTCTGTCTGTCTGTCTGTCTGTCTGTCTGTCTGTCTGTCTGTCTGTCTGTCTGTGTGTGTGTCTGTGTGTCTGTGTGTCTGTGTGTCTGTGTGTCTGTGTGTCTGTGTGTCTGTGTGTCTTTATGTCTTTCTGTATGTATGCGTGCAAAGTCATCAGCACAGTGAGGAGAGATACAGCTCTAATGATAGAGGAACGGAGGAGGTGTGTGCGGGTGTGCGCATGCTGTATGTATGCAGGTTTTTTTCTCCTTTATGTGTGTGTGTGTCTGTGTGTGTGTGTGTGTGTGTGTGTGTGTGTGTGTGTGTACTGGTGTACAGGTGTTTCCGTTCACAGGACAGGCTAGGTGGTAGAGCCTCTGTCATCCAGGGCTTGAGTTCATAGCCCGTACCCCTGTAAAGGACTGATACGCTGTCACACCTTTATCCACTGTGTCAAATGTCAGGAGATTACAGACAGGCGTGGCGGTGAATGGCAGACCCAGGGAGAAGGCCAGGTGTCACTGCCAGGGCCTGGACTAGGATCAAAGACTGACTTCTGGTTTTATGGTGAGCCAACGGCAAGCTGTGGCAGTCACAGCCTGTGTCCCAAATGACAACCTATTCCATATGTAGTGCACTTCTTTTGACCAGAGCGCTGGCCAAAAATAGTGCTCTATATAGGGAATAGGTTGCTATTTGGGACGTAGTCACGGTTTAGCTAACCCTCTGGTTCTAAAGTTCACAGGCCCTTCACCAAACAGCGAACTATGCCCCCCTCCGTCCCCCTCCGGCTAGAACTCCACTTCACAACCTTGGCACAGCGAGGCACCCAAAGCGCCAGAGCAGGAAGAATGTGTCGTTTCCCATTCCGTCTTGGCGTCAAACTTAAAATGGCCGCCTCCTCCAGGGCACACTTTAATAGTGTCTAGTAAAACCAGAGGCGGGTTTTTGAAAGGCCGTCGCCGTGCCCATAACCGTGGGGATGTTCCACAGGCAGGCTCTGTGTGTCTGGCTCTTCTGATGTTATTAGCTGGGTGGTTTGGTGTACTAACATAACATACCAGCTTTTAGTGCACTGGCTGTGGGCTAATGGAGGTAGCAGTACGGCGCTAGTAAAGTAGGCACAAAGTAGTGTCCCGCAATTATTCATAAACCCCAATCAGAAAACGTGTACACTTCCTGAAAGTGTAACCATCAGGAGTAGTTGAAATTAGGGATAAATTAGTGGAATCGGCCAATCAGCCCTCCCGATGGCTTTGGGCATCCGGTTGCTCCCGCTGACTGATCCTCGACTGAGCCTTTTTGGCCAAGAACACTAACTTTCCCCTCAAATCCCCCTTTGTCATTAATGAGTGAGGACAAGTCTGTGTTTGCGTCCCAAATGGCACCCTATACCGTACAGGCCCTGGTCAACAGTAGTGCACTAAATAGGGGTGATGGTGGTGTTTGGGACGCACAACTAATGCGTGGGGAAAGAGTCTGAAGCTGGTTCAGCCTGGGGAGGGTTTGGTCTGAGCGAGAGTGAGAGAGAGGGAGGGAGAGGGAAGGAGAGGAGAGAGAGAGAAAGAGAGAGAGGGAGAGAGAGAGAAAGCAGAGAGAGAGAGCAGAGCGCGCCACACAGTACAGGCCATCTGTGGACAGTTTAAGAAGCAAGAAATTGGATCGGCGACAAGACACACTGTTTATCTCTCTCTAAGTCTGGGGCCTCTTAGACTGCTCTTTTCTACTCTGTGAGTGAACAGGCGCACGCACACACGCACGCACGCACGCACGCACGCACACACACACACACACACACACACACACCACTCTACTCTTCAGCACCCCACAGCTCTAGCAGAAAATTCTATCATGGTACAACTGTTATTTAACAATTTTTTTGGACTGTAACACTTGTGTTTACAACCGGAAAATATAACCCCTAGTCATTACAAGCTTGAATCCCTAAGAGCTGTTGATTTGGGTTTGCTAGGGTATTTCTTTGTGTGTGTGCATGTGTATGTGCGTGCGTGTGTGTGTACGTGTATGTGTGTGTGTATGTGTATGTGCATGCGTGTGTGTGTGCGCAGCGATCATCTGGAGTCATTGGAGGGTTTCAGGGCTCCAATCAGTCTGAATTAGCCGATCAATCCACCAGCCAGGCCCCTCCAATCTACCCCAGAGTGGGGAGGTTGTGTTCACTGCCAGGCCTCTTTATTGTGTCTATGCGTTAATCAGGCCCTATTCACAGACTGGAGGAGGTCCTCCAGTACACAGTACACATGCACACATACACGCACGCACACACATACTAACACATACACTGACACGCATGTGTACACACACACACACACACACACACACACACACACACACACACTGAAACTTCCGTGAGAGACAGCTCTCAATTCATTGTGTTGTTCATGACTTGCTTTGATTGCCTTCATACCATCCTGCTCATCACTATCAAGTTCATTATGCATCTTTGTTCATCTAAAAAACGTCCGTCGTCTGTCTCCTAACAGATCTTTGTCCCACCAGGGACCAGGCCAGTGTTACACACCCTGCGTGTGTCTGAAATCACACCCTATTCCCTATGTAGTGAACTACTTTTGACCAGGGCCCATTGGAAAAAAGTAGCACACTATATAGGGAATAGGGTGCCATTTTGGACACAAGCCCTATTTAATTACAATGCTTGGCCTGCTAGAATGTAATTACTCAGACGCGGAGTCATATCGCTGACTACAGCCTATCTACAGTAAATGTAACACAGTTCTTCTTCCCCTAAGTGTTAAGATCAATTGAATTTCATAGGTCAGCTGGGATATTAATGTTAGTGATGGGTTACAGAGATCAGCTATTTTCAATGAGGCTGAGGATAGGTGTGTGGGGAGACACACACACACACACACACACACTCGGGCACACACGTGTCTGAACAGCGCTATAATGCCAGGCCATCAAAACGAGAGGAAGAAAGACCTGTCAGATATTATATAACGGGATAATGGGCCGATCACACCTCACGCCAAATGATCCTGTAATCCCATCAGTGGTATCGATCAGGCCGTTTGATATCCGGGTGTCGTTAATGAATGTTTGACATAAAAACTGATCTAAAAACCCAGACGTCAAGCCTTGCATCACCTTAGACCAGACTCCGACCCAGATTTATGTCAAAAGCATTACTGTCATTATCCACACTCTGGCTAATGCATTTAAAGTACTGCATCAAAGTGTGAAAAAAAAACTCCTTTCTCATCTTCACTCCCACTAAGGAATACAGTATGGAAGTGACAACTTAAATGGCAAAGAGATTGAAAACTCATTTTAAACAAAGTTTCAAGGGCCTGTCAATAAATGTAATTATGAAGCCCTGTTTACATCAGCAGTTGTCACTCTGTCTCAAAGAGTTCTCCCTATGGTGAGCTAGAATGGAAGCGTTTGGCTTCATAAATACATTAATCAGACCACAGAACCCCTCACACAGACCCCTCTCCTCTCCTTCTCCCGTTGAGAGACTCCTTTGGTTATTACTTTAAATAATGGCTGTGAGAGAGGAGTGAGTCCCTCCTGCCTCACCTATGACCCCTCCTGTCTATCCCGTAGGCATAGGGGGGTGTAGTATGGTGAAGGGGGAGGGGGGGGGGGTTGGGAAGTGGGACATAGGGGGGTGGAGAGGGTTGTAAGACACCCCTAGGGACCTCTGACTATAACACGTCCCAGAGCTCCGTGTTGTCTAAACTCAGCTAACTGTATTATATGAGGGATATAAGAGGAAGTGTTCCTCCCCCAGAAAAAGAGGGTGGTAGAAAGAGACAGACGAGTGGAGTTGATGAGTGTCTGTTGAGAAACAGAGAAAGAGAGTAAGAGAGAAATAGAGGTGGGGGTGGTAGCAGAGGGCAGAAGCTGCTTTTTAAAGAGCTGGTTGATTCCGTTCTGCCTGGGTGAGCTGGAGGTCACTGCTGGTGAGCGTCAAGGACACTCCCTCCTGTCCTCCTTCTCCCCACCCCACCTCTTTTAGCTTCTGTCTCTCTTCCCCCTCTTCTCCCTTTCCCTCCCCACTCACTGATTGAATCGGTCTGTCTGTCTCCCCCTCTTGAGTAAGGGTTCAGTCTCAGGTTCATGTATCTAAACCCACACTAGCATACCATTTTTTAAAAAGCAATGTATTGGCCACTCAATAGTCATATGCTAGTACGGCTGTTTTAATCAAGCCTCAGTCCCCCATCTACACCTTTAGACAGTCACTGTGTTAGTCCACCCCCGTGTGGCGCTGGTGGCTCAGAGAGGAGGTGACTGGGACTCTACTCTGCCGAATAACTCACTCAGAACAACGCTCTACTCCGCTCCTCCTCTCCTGCCCCAGAGGCTTGTGGGAAATGTGGAGTCAGCTGTTCTGACGAGGAGCTCTCGGGTGACTCGCCCGACTCCGTGACATGTGACAGGACAGGCCATCACGGGACCAGACACGGATGCTCGGGGAGGGAAAAGAGAGAGGGAGAGAAGGAAAGAGGGATAGGGAGAGACCAGAGAGGGAGAGGAGGGAGGAGAGAGTGAGGATCGAGGAAAGAAATAGAGAGACGGCAGGAAGCGAGACGAGAGAGCGAATGGATGGAGGGAGAACAGAAAAGGGGAAGTCAGTGGGGGAGAGAGAGATAGATAGATGGATGAATACAGAGAAGGATGGATAGAAGTGAAGAGAAGAGAGAGGAGAACAGAGCAGTGGTAGTCAGGGGTGATAGAGGCAAAGAGAGGGGAGGAGGGGGGGGGGAGGTAGGAAATAGAAAGGGAGTAATGGTCTAAACTCACCAAAGGTGTGTGGGATGTATTTTAGAATGTATTGTTTTGAATTATAGCGACCCAACCGAAGCCGGGCAGGCGGCTTGTCCGCTTTGTCGCTTCGCTCAATTAGAACGTGTCTTTATTTATTGCATTTTATCGCTGGCTCTGTATTCACACAAAACATTCAACATGTAATTCATCCATTTTCTTCGAGCTCATTTGAAGAGGTAGCGGAGGGTTGAGGCTTTACCATACATCCTAAATTAGACCATCCACTAATGGAAACACAACATCGCAATCAGCAAAGATGATTGGAGATATGGACTATCCTGCGAGCGTACAGTCACTACTCTGGCCGTCCCGTCATTCCACCCGCCTAGCTCTGCTTGATCCGTCCGCCCGCGTCTGGTGAGTTTTCCGCTTTATCGAGACAGAGAGAGGTGGAGGTAGAGAGAGATGGAGCGAAGGAGTGTGTGCAGGCCGGGAAGAGCGGGGGGTGAGACGCTAAAGTCATGTATTAATCATTACTCCTTCCTGTGGGCTACTGTCAGAGGGCTGAGGGAGAGCAATGCCAGACCCAGAGCCACCAACATGATGCAGTATGTGCCTGTGGTCCTGTTAGAAACCGCTATCAGTCCATATCCATCCCTGCCTCCTTTTCTCCATTTGCACACTCACTCCATCCATCAGTAAGTGTAACTGGAACATGTTGCAGGGCCAGAGGGAATGACCGTTATACCTGGATCCATTAACCTCATAGTACTGTGTGTGTGTGTGTGTGTGTGTGTGTGTGTGTGTGTGTGTGTGTGTGTGTGTGTGTGTGTGTGTGTGCGTGTGTGCGTGTGTGTGTGTGCGTGCGTGCGTGTGTGCGTGCGCGCGCTGAGGTAGTGAATAGGCAGAGCAGCACCATAGTATTCCCAGAATTGTATGTCTGGAGACACAAAGCTTGTAGTTAATGGGTCTTGAAGGCTGAGTCATTGTGTGAGAACCGCCTCACTTTTTCTCTTGGAGAGATATCAATGAAACGTGAGGGAAACACACGCAGTTGACTTCGAATCAAGACGCCATGAAACATTAGATCTCACAGCGGTTTTCCAGGCTTAATTGATGTAAATGAATAGAGGTTATGGGGAATAGAAAGACTGTAAGGGTTATCCATAGACTACACTGGCACCACTGATCTCTACGGTGGTGGGTTTTCATCCATAGATTAGTTTCAGGAAGTTAGACTCCCACTGGCAGTGGCACCACTGCTGTAATAGGTATGTCTCCAGATAACACTGGCACCACTGCTGTAATAGGTATGTCTCCAGATAATACTGGCACCACTGCTGTAATAGGTATGTCTCCAGATAACACTGGCACCACTGCTGTAATAGGTATGTCTCCAGATAATACTGGCACCACTGCTGTAATAGGTATGTCTCCAGATAACACTGGCACCACTGCTGTAATAGGTATGTCTCCAGATAACACTGGCACCACTGCTGTAATAGGTATGTCTCCAGATAACACTGGCACCACTGCTGTAATAG
The DNA here is from genome assembly GCF_013265735.2 of Oncorhynchus mykiss. Lineage (NCBI taxonomy): Eukaryota > Metazoa > Chordata > Actinopteri > Salmoniformes > Salmonidae > Oncorhynchus > Oncorhynchus mykiss. The sequence goes on along the minus strand of NC_048574.1, from coordinate 64,592,457 downwards.
GTATGTCTCCAGATAACACTGGCACCACTGCTGTAATAGGTATGTCTCCAGATAACACTGGCACCACTGTTGTAATAGGTATGTCTCCAGATAACACTGGCACCACTGTTGTAATAGGTATGTCTCCAGATAACACTGGCACCACTGCTGTAATAGGTATGTCTCCAGATAACACTGGCACCACTGCTGTAATAGGTATGTCTCCAGATAACACTGGCACCACTGTTGTAATAGGTATGTCTCCAGATAACACTGGCACCACTGCTGTAATAGGTATGTCTCCAGATAACACTGGCACCACTGCTGTAATAGGTATGTCTCCAGATAACACTGGCACCACTGCTGTAATAGGTATGTCTCCAGATAATACTGGCACCACTGCTGTAATAGGTATGTCTCCAGATAACACTGGCACCACTGCTGTAATAGGTATGTCTCCAGATAATACTGGCACCACTGCTGTAATAGGTATGTCTCCAGATAACACTGGCACCACTGCTGTAATAGGTATGTCTCCAGATAACACTGGCACCACTGCTGTAATAGGTATGTCTCCAGATAACACTGGCACCACTGCTGTAATAGGTATGTCTCCAGATAACACTGGCACCACTGCTGTAATAGGTATGTCTCCAGATAACACTGGCACCACTGCTGTAATAGGTATGTCTCCAGATAACACTGGCACCACTGCTGTAATAGGTATGTCTCCAGATAACACTGGCACCACTGTTGGTCCCCCCTTGCTGCTATAACAGCCTCCACTCTTCTGGGAAGGCTTTCCACTAGATGATGGAACATTGCTGCGGGGATTTGCTTCCATTCAGCCACAAGCGCATTAGTAAGGTCGGGTACTGATGTTGGGCGATTAGGCCTGGCTTGCAGTCGGGGTTCCAATTCACCCCAAATGTGTTCAATGGGGTTGAGGTCAGGGCTCTGTGCAGGCTAGTCAAGTTCTTCCATACCAATCTCGACAAACCATTTCTGTATGGACCTCGCTTTTTGCACGGGGGCATTGTCATACTGTAACAGGAAAGGACCTTCCCCAAACTTTTGCCACAAATTTGGAAGCACAGAGTGGTCTACAATGTAATTGTATGCTGTAACGTTAACATTTCCCTTCACTGGAACTAAGGGACTTTAGCCCGAACCCTGAAAAACAGCCCCTCCTCCGCCAAACTTTACAGATGGCACTATACATTTGGGCCGGTAGCGTTCTCCTGGCATCCGCCAAACCCAGATTGGTCCGTCGGACTGCCAGATGGTGAAGTGTGATTCATCACTCCAGAGAACGTATTTCCACTGCTCCAGAGTCCAATGGCGGTGAGCTTTATACTACTCCAGCCGACGCTTGGCATTGCGCATGGTGATCTTAGGCTTGTGTGCGGCTGCTCGGCCATAGAAACCCATTTCATGAAGCTCCCGACGAACAGTTATTATGCTGACGTTGCTTCCAGAGGCAGTTTGGAACTCTGTAGTGAGTGTTGCAACTGAGGATAGACGATATTCACGCGCTACGAGCTTCAGCCCTCGGCGGGTCCCGTTCTGTGAGCTTGTGTGGCCTACCACTTCGCAGCTGAGCTGTTGTTGCTCCTAGATGTTTCCACTTCACAATAACAGCACCTACAGTTGACCGACAAACTGACTTCTTAGAAAGGTGGCATCTTTGTCGGTGCCACGTTGAAAGTCACTGAGCTCTTCAGTAAGGCCATTCTACTGCCAATGTTTGTCTATGGAGATTGCATAGCTGACTGAAATAGCAGAATCCACTAATTTGAAGGGTTTCCACATATTGTTGTAAATATAGTGTATGTTCAGGAGTACAAATTTGCTTAACAAGTCACATAAGTTGCATGGACGCACTCTGTGTGCAATAGTGTTTCACATGGTTTTTAAATGAGTACCTATTTTCTGTACCCCATACACAGAATTATATGTAAGGTCCCTCAGTCGAGCAGTGAATTTCAAACACAGGTTCAACCACAAAGACAGGGAGGTTTTCAAATGCCTCGAAAAGAAAGGGACCTATTGGTAAAATATAAAAGCAGACATTGAATATCCCTTTGAGCATGGTGAACTTATTAATAACACTTTGAATTGTGTATCAATACACCCAGTCACTACAAAGATACAGGCGTACTACCTAACTCAGTTGCCAGAGAGGAAGGTAACCATATTTTGCCAATGGTGACTTCTTAACAGTTACAGAGATAAATGGCTGTGATAGGAGAAAACTGAGGATGGATCAACAACGTCGTAGTTACTCCACAATGCTAACCTAATTGACAGAGGGGAAAGAAGGAAGCCTGTACAGAATTAAAATACTCCAAAACATGCATCCTGTTTGCAACCAGGCACTAAAGTAATACTGCAAAATATGTGGCAAAGCAATTAACTTTCTGTCCTAAATCGTGACAAAAAAGTGTTATGTTTGGGGCAAATCCAATACAACACATTACTGAGTGCCTCTCTCAATATTTTCAAGCATAGTGGTGGTTACATCATGTTATGAGTATACTTGTAATCGTTAAGGACTGGGGAGTTTTTCAAGATAAAAATGAAACGGAATAGAGCTAAGCACAGGCCAAATCCTAGAGGAAAAATCCTAGGTCTGCTTTCCACCAGACACTGGGAGATTAATTCACCTGTCAGCAGGACAATAACCCAAGCCAAGAAGACTGTGCATGTGAATGTGAATGTTCCTGAGTGGCCGAGTTACAGTTTTGACTTAAATCTGCTTAAATCTATGGCAAGACCTGAAAATGGTTGTCTAGCAATGTTCACCAACCAATTTTACAGAGCTTGAAGAATTTTGAAAATAATCATGTTGAACAATCCAGGTGTGGAATGCTCTTAGAGACGTACCCAGAAAGACTCACAACTGTAATCTACGCCAAAGGTTATTTTACAACGTATTAACTCAGGGGTGTGACTACTTATGTAAATGGTATATTTATTGTGTGGGTGTTGGTGAATGGAAAAATGTGCAGTCAGGCGCAGGACACAGATATGAGTAATAGTCCGAAATTTACTCAAAATAAAAGTACTGTTCCAAACAAGGCAAAACACAATAATCCAGAGCACAAAAAACACAAACCCACATGACAAACAATAACGCACCAAACAGAGAGGTAAGCCAGAGGGTTAAATAAGGAACATAATTAATGGAATGGAAACCAGGTGTGTATGATAAAGACAAAACAAAACGAAAATGAAACATGGATCGGTGGTGACTAGAAAGCCGGTGACGTCGAACGCCGCCCGAACAAGGAGAGGGACCAACTGACAGTACCCCCCCCCCCCCACGCACGGCTCCAGCTGCGCGCCGACACCGGCCTCGGGGACGACCCGGAGGACGCAGGGCGATCCGGATGGTGGAGGGTGTCTTCCACCGGCACCCAGCATCTCTCCTTCGGACCGTACCCCTCCCACTCCACGAGGTGCTGAAGGCCTCTTGCCCGACGTCTCGAGTCCATGATGGCTCGCACAGTACACGCCGGGACCCCCTCGAATGTCCAGAGGGGGCGGAGGAACCTCCCGCGCCTCAGACTGCTGGAGCGGACCAGCCACCACCGGCCTGAGGAGAGACACATGGAACGAGGGGTTAATACGGTAATCAGCGGGAAGTTGTAACCTATAACTAACCTCATTCAATCTCCTCAGTACTTTAAATGGCCCCACAAACCGCAGACCCAGCTTCCGGCAGGGCAGGCGAAGGGGTCGAGAGCCAGACCTGGTGCGTACACCGGGGCCTCACTGTGGTGGCGGTCGGCATGGCCCGTTGTAGACGCACATGAGAGTCCCATGTCGCCTCCGAGTGCCGAAACCATTCATCCACCGCAGGAGCTTCAATCTGGCTGTGATGCCACGGGGCCAGAACCGGCTGATAACCTAGCACACACTGGAAAGGAGATAGGTTAGTGGAAGAGTGGCGGATGGAGTTTTGGGCCATCTCCGCCCAGGGGATGAAAACCGCCCACGCCCCCGGCCGGTCCTGGCAATAGGACCGCAGAAAACTACCCACATCCTGGTTGACTCTCTCCACCTGCCCGTTACTCTCGGGGTAAAACCTGAGGTGAGGCTGACCGAGAACCCCAGGCGTTCCATAAACGCCCTCCAGACTTTAGACGTGAATTGGGGACCCCGATCAGAAATTATGTCCTCAGGCACCCCGTAGTGCCGGAATACGTGGGTGAACAGGGCCTCCGCAGTCTGTAGAGCCGTAGGGAGACCGGGCAAAGGAAGGAGATGGCAGGACTTAGAAAACCGTTCCACAACGATCAGGATCGTGGTATTACCCCGTGACGGGGGAAGATCAGTCACGAAATCCACCGACAGGTGTGACCACGGTCGTAGTGTAACGGGAAGGGGCTGTAATTTCCCTCTGGGCAGGTGTCTAGGTGCCTTGCACTGTGTATACACCGAGCAGGAGGAAACATAAACCCGAACGTCCTTAGCTAACGTGGGCCACCAGTACTTCCCAGCAAGACATTGCACTGTCCGAACGATGCCAGGATGACCAGAGGAGGGTGATGTGTGGGCCCAACAGATCAAACGATCGTGGACATCAAACGGAACGTACAGACGCCCAACTGAACACTGTGGGGGTGTGGCCTCTGCACGTGACGCCCGCTTGATGTCCGCGTCCACCTCCCATACCACCGGTGCCACCAGGCAAGAAGCTGGAATTATGGGAGTGGGACCCGTGGACCGCTCCTCCGTGTCATACATCCGGGACAGTGCATCTGCCTTAACGTTCTGGGAACCTGGTCTGTAGGATAAAGACAAAACTAAACGAAAATGAAACATGGATCGGTGGTGACTAGACAGCCGGTGATGTCGACCACGGAACGCCGCCCGAAGGAGAGGGACCAACTTCGGCAGAAGTCGTGACATTTCTGAATTTAATTTTCAATACATTTGAAAACAATTCTAAAAACATGTTTTCACTTCATCATTACAGGTTATTGTGTGTAGATGGGTGAGAAAAACATATATTTAATATATGTTTAATTCAGGGTGTAACAACAAAATGTGTAAAAAGTCTAGGGGTATGAATACTTTCTGAAGGCACTGACCAGGAGACGTGGTTAGTTTGGTTTCTTCCCATTTCTGAGAAGTGGAGAGACATCTCCCACGACAGGCGGAGAACTAGGATCTCCAGGTTGAAGGAAGGCAGCACTCTATTCTACACATGTACTCTAAAACACACACACACGTTGCATAGGCATGCACACAGGCAGACAGACATGCACACGCACACACAGACACACACACACACTTTCCCTTGCACCTTGAGGGCTTACATCACCACTTAAGTTCAATTTAATATTTCAAGGAATCCTGACACTCAGTTTTAATAAACCTACGGAGAGCACTATCACATTAAAAGGATAGTTCACCCACATTACAAAATGACATATTGGTTTCCTTACCCTCTAAGCATTCTAAGGGCAAGGTATAGCAGCATGCTTTACATTTAGTATTCATGGTACGAATCCCTTTCAAGTCATGGTACCAGCATTTTTCGAGCATGATGTCCAAATCACCCGAAAGTATCTAACATTGATTGTGAAGCTTAACAAAGTCACTAATAGATGATCTGAGATGATGCGTGAAAATTACTAATATCTGTCCCATAAGTTGAATGTAATTTGTGCCACAAATGCTAAAAGGATGGTATGTGGAAACAGTGACAGGCAAACTAAACCAAAGCAACGATTGCTGTCATACCTCGTCCATAGAATGTAATGAAACCAACGTGCCATTTTGTCATGTGGGCGAATGTGCAACGCTGTCATCAAGGCCAAAGGGTGGCTACTTTGAAGAATCTAAAATATATATTGATTTGTTTAACACTTCTGTGGTTACTACATGATATGATATGTGTTATTTCATAGTGTTGATGTCTTCCCTATTATTCTACAATGTAGAAAATAGTAAAACATTTACAAAAACCCTGGAATGAGGTGTGTCCAAACTTTTGACTGGCAGTGTGTGTGTGTGTGGGGGGGGGGGGGTACCACAGTAGACATACTATACAGTATACACTATACAGAATACAGTATACAGGATACAGTATTCCCAGCCGGTGTGTTCTGGGGTCACCACCATAACCTGTTTAGGTGTAGCTTTTAGCAGGTCTGGGATCAGGGGTCCACTCATCCCATTACTTTACTGAACCTGTTAGGGGCGTCCATTGGAGGATTAGTTACTGCATGGCCACAGGGTCACTCTGAAGGCAACACACATATACACGCACGCAGTCACACACACACACACACACGGATGCATGCACATGCACACGCACCACAGGGAGGGTTGAAGTGGAGCTTTTCTTAAGGGCCTAAACTGACAGATGCTCCTCTTTAAACAGGCTGAGACATCATCACATCAACCCTGAGTAAGCACTTTTTAATGGGCCCTGAAATCCCCACACCACCAGGGACCAGTCCAGTCGCTGGACGTGTTGAGGGAAAGCTGCTGTAACACAAAACAGGTTTCTTCTATCTCTCTGTGAGTTTGTCAAGAGGCTCAAACAGACGTTGATATTTCCCACTAGAATCTTGTCCCGGCAACACTTGGGTTTCTTGGCAGCGCCGCCCAATGTCATATGGCGCCATCTGAATGTGTGATTATTCCAGGCTTCCATAACGAAGGACTGTTTAGTGCCTGATGCTAATAGGTTATGAGGAAGAGGCCTGGGCCAAGCGCCTGTGCTAACAGAAAAACATGTCGGCGAGCTATTCGGCAATCTGTGTCTCTCTGCTCTGGCAAGCCATGATGCCAGGTCACGAATCAGAATTGAACATTTCTAATCTCCGCTGTCAATAAAAGGAGGGATCTAAAATATCCCCTCCAACCATTGGCAGTTTGTACCGTTCAGTCATTTTCATATTTTATATTGGTATCAATTAAAAAATATTACCACAGAAAAAATGGGGATCCATGAACCAAAACGACAACTTGAGGGGATAAGTTAATTTTTCATTGATGAGCATCAGTGTGTTTACGTGTATTAGAAATGTCAATAATAGCCCACGGCAACCAATCCCCAACATGAAAGTGTGGAATTATGCAAATGCTGATATTTCCAGTGAGCTAGTTAATTTGCTGAAGAAAATGGGGAATGTTATAGGGAGGAAGAGACTCCGATTAAGTTTTGAAAGAGAGGGAAAGTGAGAATTTTAAGGGGGTGTTAAGTTAACCACCCTGTTGTAATTATCAGGATTACCACCCGCTGAGGTTTTTGAGGGCATCATGATGACGGAAATACGACCTTATGAAGAGGTGATTATTAGCGTTGGTAGCTTAAGCGGCTCGTTCTTACTTCTTCATATTTGATCAGGGGAATAGGGGACGGAAAAGTACTGCAGACTCAGGGGATTCGTGTCAACGGAGGGAATCAGAAGACCCAGGAGAAACAGTCCGGAAGTCCAGAAGCCCAAAACAATACAACACTACAGCCTAGAGTGACTTACTGCTGGATGACAGCTTTGCTATTCTCAGGTCTGGACTGGTTCACTAACACAGGGGACTGGAATAGGAAGTGTTACTGTTGTCCCCTGTGTTAAGACACACGCTTGAATAAACATTTACAAAAACATCTCTCTCCAGGGTGGTGGTGTGTGTGGGTAGATCACTCCATCTCTCTCCAGGGTGGTGGTGTGTGTGGGTAGATCACTCCATCTCTCTCCAGGGTCGTGGTGTGTGTGGGTAGATCACTCCATCTCTCTCCAGGGTGGTGGTGTGTGTGGGTAGATCACTCCATCTCTCTCCAGGGTGGTGGTGTGTGTGGGTAGATCACTCCATCTCTCTCCAGGGTGGTGGTGTGTGTGGGTAGATCACTCCATCTCTCTCCAGGGTGGTGGTGTGTGTGGGTAGATCACTCCATCTCTCTCCAGGGTGGTGGTGTGTGTGGGTAGATCAAGCCATCTCTCTCCAGGGTGGTGGTGTGTGTGGGTAGAACACTCCATCTCTCTCCAGGGTCGTGGTGTGTGTGGGTAGAACACTCCATCTCTCTCCAGGGTGGTGGTGTGTGTGGGTAGAACACTCCATCTCTCTCCAGTGTCGTGGTGTGTGTGGGTAGATCACTCCATCTCTCTCCAGGGTGGTGGTGTGTGTGGGTAGATCAAGCCATCTCTCTCCAGGGTGGTGGTGTGTGTGGGTAGAACACTCCATCTCTCTCCAGGGTCGTGGTGTGTGTGGGTAGAACACTCCATCTCTCTCCAGGGTGGTGGTGTGTGTGGGTAGATCACTCCATCTCTCTCCAGGGTGGTGGTGTGTGTGGGTAGAACACTCCATCTCTCTCCAGGGTGGTGGTGTGTGGGTAGATCACTCCATCTCTCTCCATGGTGGTGGTGTGTGTGGGTAGATCACTCCACCTCTCTCCATGGTGGTGGTGTGTGTGGTTTGATCACTCCATATCTCTCCAGGGTGGTGGTGTGTGTGGGTAGAGCAGGTTGATGGAGGTCTGATTCTGTACAGAAGGTGCAGAGGTGGTTCCACACTGACTGTGTCATATCCTCAAGCTGCTACAGAACACACACACACACACACACACACACACACCACCAGCACCACCAAGTTCCTAGCACCCATTCACTCTGGCACGGCAGTCCACTTCTCTTTTATCATTATGTGATTAGTTAAAAGCCTCAGTCACTCGCTGAACCACTCTGCTATTATGGAAGAACTGAATCCACTTCCCTTCTCGCCCCTGTCAGCTGAGAGAGAGAAGAGAGAGAGAAGATGGAGGGAGAGAAGAGAGAGAACATGGAGAGAGAGAAAGAGAGGGAGAGATTGAGAGAGCGAGACAGGTAGAGAGAGAGAGAAAGAGAGTGATCACTGGTAGTGTAACATGCCTTGAAGGCATTTATGGCCCCTAGGAGTTGTTCCTCCTGCCTAGTCTGCAGACACATACTCCAATCCATGTACAACTTCCCAAAACCCACCTCAAACACACACTACACCCTGTCCCGTCCTCATCTCCAGCCCAACACGTAGCCAGGGATTCACTCAGCCTCTCCCGGCCCCACAGCCCATTCTGTTTAACTGTAAGGTAACTGTAGATGTTGTCTTTTACAACAGCTATTGTCACAGTGACAGTGGGAGTCAGCGTCTGTTGCTGTGACTCATAGGTGAAAAGTTCACCGCTCCATCTCTGTTTGTCATGCTATACCTCCCTAGTCCTACAATGACTTGGTAGAACACAAACACATGGAGAAGAGCGAGAAAGACCAGGGGAGATAGAGGAGGGGATGGAGAATGAGAAAGAGAGAGAGATAGATATAGGGGGAGAGGTAAATAAAGTGAGAATGAAGGGAAAATTGGTAGAGAGGGAGGATAAAAAGATGGGAGAGGGAGAAAGAATGAAAGAATGGGAGAGAGAGAGAGGATGAAAGGGGGAGAGAAGGGGAGAGAGAGATGGAGAAAGATCAAAAGAGGGGGAGAGAGAGATGGAGAAAGATCAAAAGAGGGGGAGAGAGAGATTGAGAAATATCAAAAGAGGGGGAGAGAGAGATGGAGAAAGGTCAAAAGAGGGGGAGAGAGAGTGAGAGAAAGAAAGAATGAAAGAGGGGGAGAGAGAGATGGAGAAAGATCAAAAGAGGGGGAGAGAGAGTGAGAGAAAGAATGAAAGAGGGGGAGAGAGATGGAGAAAGATCAAAAGAGGGGGAGAGAGAGTGAGAGAAAGAAAGAATGAAAGAGGGGGAGAGAGAGATGGAGAAAGATCAAAAGAGGGGGAGAGAGAGTGAGAGAAAGAAAGAATGAAAGAGGGGGAGACTCCTACAGAGGAGCACACATGTATAGCTGTAGTCCTAACCGAGTCCCTTCCCAGCTTGTTATGTTAACAGTTCCCATACAATCTGGGGATGTTTGATGGAGAAGGCTGTACGTTTTAAAGGAGACTGCCCCAGGGGCAGGGCAATACCATATAGTGAGTATAGTGGGAAGGAGAGCTGAGGCCCTGTATCGCGCACCTTTCATCTGGAAGACCATTTGGCAGTTGGCAGCTGAACAGCGTGTGTGGGGACGGGTGTGTAAGTCAGGGTGTGTGTGTGCGTGCGTGCGTGCCTGTGTGCGTATGTCCATAGTGGCAGTTTCTACACTCGGTGGAACCACAGGGTGCAAGGAAAGTTAATTTTACCCAGTTAACTCCAGTGAAATGTAGTCGCCCTGAAAAGCACAGAGATCTAGCCCCATTGGAAGGTTTTATTTGGGGTTGTTCCGTTCACCCTCTGTCCACTTACTGGATCAATCAAGCGGAACGTGTTTGGGCGATGAGGCTGAGGAGCGAGGAGGGCTCTGTGGAGTAGTCGTTCTCCTTTTAATTCTCTCTCTCTCACTCTGTCCCACTATCTTTCTACCTCACTCTCCCAAGATGGATTTCTCTCCATTAAAGTGGCATGAGAGAAGGTAGGATGACACACACACACCAGACACACACACACACACACATGTCTGTGTCAGCGTGATCCAAGGGGGGATGGCCTTTGGATAGAGAGCAAGCACTAAAGCAGACTTCTACTTAGCGCTTGAGCAACACTGCACTTAGAGAGAGACAGAGGGGGCAACTTAACACACATTTAACCTTACAGTGTAAACGAACCCCAAAAATCCATTCCTTTTACTTTCTTTTTTTCTTATCCCTTCTCTCTCCTTCCCTTTCTCTCTCTCTCCACCCTGTCAGACATTTTTACACAATATCTTTGATGGGACTAGAGCGGAGTGCCCGTTGGATTTTGGAACGAGAGGGAGATGGAGAGCGGGAATGCCTAGGGGCTAACAGCAGAGACGGAGGACGCCAAAAAAAGAGTCCCTCTGATTGTTTTTGTGGGGTTGTCAGTGTTCTCTTAATGTCAGTCTCCTAACGGTTTACAGTCTAGGGAACATTACATGGGTCTGCCTCTGTGTCTTAATGGAGAGGTTCCATTGCCTGGTAATGGACAATTCTACAGTAACAGAATGGTGCTGAGTCTCAGATTTTTCACTTTAAAATATATGCCCCAAACAAACACGAATGTTGCAAAGTTAAACAAAGCATAGAACCCCATGCACAAGGACGACTTAAAACATAAATCTAACAGAAGCACATTTACTTGAAGAACAGTGTGATGTAAAGTAACAGAATGACGCCCCAAACAGCACAGAACGTTATTCTGTTACCAAACTTTGCATCGCACTGTTCTTCAAGTAAATGTGTTTTTGTCACATTTTCTGTGATGTTTAAAAGTGTTTAAAAGTGGTCCTCGTGCATAGAGTTGTTGTATGGTTTGTTTCACTTTGCAGTGATTGATTTTAGTTTGAAAACATTTTAAAGTGAAGAAATTGAGTCCCAGCTTAATCCTGTTGCCGTGGAATTGCCCTAATGTAAGGAACCATATGAACCAGGGCACTTGGCAACACCAAACCACATTAGCAGCTGCCTGCCATTCATCTTGGTTTAATATCCTGGAAAGTTAGTGCCACTCAAGTACACTGTGCTTTTTTTCTCTTTCTTATTTTCTTTTTTGCTTTTTGACATGGCTTACTGTACTTCATTACACGACCTGTTTTCCCTTTCTCTCTCCCCCCTCTTTCTTTCTTTATTTTTCTTTCTCTCTTACCTTCTCTCTTTTTCTTTCTTTCTTTCTCTCTCTCTCTCTCTTTCTTTCTTTCTTTCTTTCTTTCTTTCTTTCTTTCTCTCTCTCTCTTTCTTTCTTTCTTTCTCTCTTTCTTTCTTTCTTTCTCTCTTTCTTTCTTTCTCGCTTTCTTTCTCTCTCCCCCCTCTTTCTTTCTTTCTTTCTTTTCTTTCTCTCCTTCTTTCTTTCTATCTTTTTCTCTTTCTTTCTTTCTCTCTCCCCCTCTTTCTTTCTTTCTTTCTTTCTCTCTCCCCCTCTTTCTTTCTTTCTTTCTTTCTTTCTTTCTCTCTCCCCCTCTTTCTTTCTTTCTTTCTTTCTTTCTCTCTTTCTCTCTCTCTTTCTTTCTTTCTTTCTTTCTTTCTTTCTTTCTTTCTCTCCCCCCCTCTTTCTTTCTTTCTTTCTTTCCCTTTCTTTCTTTCTCTCTCTTTCTTTCTTTCTTTCTCTCTTTCTTTCTTTCTTTTTTTCTCTCTCTTTCCTTCTCTCTTTCTTTCTCTTTCTTTCTCTCTATCTTTCTCTCTCTCTCTTTCTTTCTTTCTTTCTCTCTTGCTCTATCTTTCTTTCTTTATATTATTTCCTTTCTTGTGAAAGGTGCTGCAGTGTGATGTATTTGTCCTTCTTTATCTTCTAGTGTTCTCTGTTAATCACGGTGTATGTAGAGACATGGGACCGTTAGTGGTTACCACGGTGTATGTAGAGACATGGGACCGTTAGTGGTTACCACGGTGTATGTAGAGACATGGGACCGTTAGTGGTTACCACGATGTGTGGAGAGACATGGGACCGTTAGTGGTTACCACGGTGTGTGGAGAGACATGGGACCGTTAGTGGTTACCACGGTGTATGTAGAGACATGGGACCGTTAGTGGTTACCACGGTGTGTGGAGAGACATGGGACCGTTAGTGGTTACCACGGTGTATGTAGAGACATGGGACCGTTAGTGGTTACCACGGTGTGTGGAGAGACATGGGACCGTTAGTGGTTACCACAGTGTATGTAGAGACATGGGACCGTTAGTGGTTACCACGGTGTATGTAGAGACATGGGACCGTTAGTGGTTACCACGGTGTATGTAGAGACATGGGACCGTTAGTGGTTACCACGGTGTATGTAGAGACATGGGACCGTTAGTGGTTACCACGGTGTGTGGAGAGACATGGGACCGTTAGTGGTTACCACGGTGTGTGGAGAGACATGGGACCGTTAGTGTTTACCACGGTGTATGTAGAGACATGGGACCGTTAGTGGTTACCACGGTGTGTGGAGAGACATGGGACCGTTAGTGGTTACCACGGTGTATGTAGAGACATGGGACCGTTAGTGGTTACCACGGTGTGTGGAGAGACATGGGACCGTTAGTGGTTACCACGGTGTATGTAGAGACATGGGACCGTTAGTGGTTACCACGGTGTATGTAGAGACATGGGACCGTTAGTGGTTACCACGGTGTATGTAGAGACATGGGACCGTTAGTGGTTACCACGGTGTATGTAGAGACATGGGACCGTTAGTGGTTACCACGGTGTGTGGAGAGACATGGGACCGTTAGTGGTTACCACGGTGTGTGGAGAGACATGGGACCGTTAGTGGTTACCACGGTGTATGTAGAGACATGGGACCGTTAGTGGTTACCACGGTGTATGTAGAGACATGGGACCGTTAGTGGTTACCACGGTGTGTGGAGAGACATGGGACAGTTAGTGGTTACCACGGTGTGTGGAGAGACATGGGACCGTTAGTGGTTACCACGGTGTATGTAGAGACATGGGACCGTTAGTGGTTACCACGGTGTATGTAGAGACATGGGACCGTTAGTGGTTACCACGGTGTGTGGAGAGACATGGGACCGTTAGTGGTTACCACGGTGTGTGGAGAGACATGGGACCGTTAGTGGTTACCACGGTGTATGTAGAGACATGGGACCGTTAGTGGTTACCACGGTGTGTGGAGAGACATGGGACCGTTAGTGGTTACCACGGTGTGTGGAGAGACATGGGACCGTTAGTGGTTACCACGGTGTGTGGAGAGACATGGGACCGTTAGTGGTTACCACGGTGTGTGGAGAGACATGGGACCGTTAGTGGTTACCACGGTGTGTGGAGAGACATGGGACAGTCAGTGGTTACCACGGTGTGTGGAGAGACATGGGACCGTTAGTGGTTACCACGGTGTGTGGAGAGACATGGGACCGTTAGTGGTTACCACGGTGTGTGGAGAGACATGGGACAGTTAGTGGTTACCACGGTGTGTGGAGAGACATGGGACAGTTAGTGGTTACCACGGTGTGTGGAGAGACATGGGACAGTTAGTGGTTACCACGGTGTGTGGAGAGACATGGGACCGTTAGTGGTTACCACGGTGTGTGGAGAGACATGGGACCGTTAGTGGTTACCACGGTGTGTGGAGAGACATGGGACCATTAGTGGTTACCACGGTGTGTGGAGAGACATGGGACAGTTAGTGGTTACCACGGTGTGTGGAGAGACATGGGACCGTTAGTGGTTACCACGGTGTGTGGAGAGACATGGGACAGTCAGTGGTTACCACGGTGTGTGGAGAGACATGGGACAGTTAGTGGTTACCACGGTGTGAGGAGAGACATGGGACAGTTAGTGGTTACCACGGTGTGTGGAGAGACATGGGACCGTTAGTGGTTACCACGGTGTGTGGAGAGACATGGGACCGTTAGTGGTTACCACGGTGTGTGGAGAGACATGGGACCGTTAGTGGTTACCACGGTGTGTGGAGAGACATGGGACCGTTAGTGGTTACCACGGTGTGTGGAGAGACATGGGACCGTTAGTGGTTACCACGGTGTGTGGAGAGACATGGGACCATTAGTGGTTACCACGGTGTGTGGAGAGACATGGGACCGTTAGTGGTTACCACGGTGTGTGGAGAGACATGGGACCGTTAGTGGTTACCACGGTGTGTGGAGAGACATGGGACAGTCAGTGGTTACCACGGTGTGTGGAGAGACATGGGACAGTTAGTGGTTACCACGGTGTGTGGAGAGACATGGGACCGTTAGTGGTTACCACGGTGTGTGGAGAGACATGGGACCGTTAGTGGTTACCACGGTGTGTGGAGAGACATGGGACAGTTAGTGGTTAGCATTTGAAGGGCTTTCGACTTTCGACTTTTGTAACCGCACACACACAGCTGGCACAGCCTGGCTTAAAGCAAGCAGGACCCTAATTGAAACACTATATGTGTTTATAACCCCCGTCCCCTCCCCTGTCCCCGCAGGCTCCCGGTAATGTCTTTCCAACGTGTGTGTGTGTGTGTGTGTGTGTGTGTGTGTGTGTGTGTGTGTGTGTGTGTGTGTGTGTGTGTGTGTGTGTGTGTGTGTGTGTGTGTGTGTGTGTGTGTGTGTGTGTGCACGCGCATGTGTGCGTGTGTGTGATTAGGTTTCTACAGTATTGGACTTGACAGTTGTGTGGGTGTGAGAATGTATTTCAGGTTGTCTGGTCGCCCATATGCTGAATATATATATATACATATATATATATATACACATACACATACACACTGACAAAGCACACAGAGAAAGGAACTAATGGGAATATATGGATATATGCAGTTGAAGTCAGAAGTTTACATACACTTAGGTTAGAGTCATTAAAACGATTTTTTCAACCACACTATAAATTTCTTGTTAACAAACTATAGGTTTGGCAAGTCGGTTAGGACATCTACTTTGTGCATGACACAAGTCAATTTTCCAACAATTGTTTACAGACAGATTATTTCATTTATAATTCACAGTATCACAATTCCAGTGGGTCAGAGGTTTACATACACTAAGTTGACTGTGCCTCTAAACAGCTTGGAAAATTCCAGAAAATGATGTCATGGCTTTAAAAGCTTCTGATTTTCTGAGTCAATTGGAGGTGTACCTGCGGATGTATTTCAAGGCCTACCTTCAAACTCAGTGCCTCTTTGCTTGACATCATGGGAAAATCAAAATAAATCGTTCAAGACCTCAGAAAGAAAGAAAATTGTAGACCTCCACAAGTCTGGTTCATCCTTGGGAGCAATTTCCAAACGCCTGAAGGTCCATGTTCATCTGTACAAACAATAGTATGCAACTATAAACACCATGGACCACGCAGCCGTCATACCGCTCAGGAAGGAGACGTATTCTGTCTCCTAGAGATGAACGTACTTGGGTGCGAAAAGTGCAAATTAAACCCAGGGCAACAGCAAAGGACCTTGTGAAGATGCTGGAGGAAACAGGTACAAAAGTATCTATATCCACAGTGAAACTAATCCTATATCGACATAACCTGAAAGGCTGCTCAGCAAGGAAGAAGCCACTGCTCCAAAAGCGCCATAAAAAAGCCAGACTACGGTTTGAAACTGCACATGAGGACAACGATCGTACTTTTTGGAGAAATGTCCTCTGGTCTGATGAAACGAAAATAGAACTGTTTGGAGGAAAAAAGGGAGGCTTGCAAGCCAAAGAACACCATCCCAACCGTGAAGCACGGGGGTGGCAGCATCATTTCGTGGGGGTGCTTTGCTGCAGGAGGGACTGGTGCACGTTACAATATACAGTGGGGCAAAAAAGTAGTTAGTCAGCCACCAATTGTGCAAGTTCTCCCTTTTTAAAAAATGAGAGAGGCCTGTAATTTTCATCATAGGTACACTTCAACTATGACAGACAAAATGAGAAAAAAAATCCAGAAAAGCACATTGTAGGATTTTTTATTTATTTATTTACAAATTGTGGTGGAAAATAAGTATTTGATGAAAGAACCAAAAGCTGAAATAAATAATTCTCTCTACTATTATTCTGACATTTCACATTCTTAAAATAAAGTGGTGATTCTAACTGACCTAAGACAGTGACTTTTTACTAGGATTAAATGTCAGGAATTGTGAAAAACTGAGTTTAAATGTATTTGGCTAAGGTGTATGTAAACTTCTGACTTCAACTGTATATATATATATATATATATATATTTATATATATATTTACAGATATATTTAAAGTCAGTTTTTCACAATATATATATATATATTTATATATATATATATATATATATATATATATATATATATATATCCATATATTCCCATTTGTTCCTTTCTTTTGTGTGTTTTCTCAGTGTGTGTGTGTTTATATGTCTAACTTTACATTTAGTGTGTGTGTATAGTCATGTAGCCATCACTGTGAGAGACATGGCTTGACCCCAGACATAATGTCCACTCCACAATGGAATCTGGACAGTGTGTGCGAGTGTGTGTGTGCGTGCGTGTGAGAGAGCGAAAGAGGGTGTGTGTAGCCTATGCACTGTGAAGCATGGAACATCACTCAGCCTCCCGACACATCTGAGGACCAGAAACACAATGTTTTCTCTGTGTGTGTGTGTGTGTGTGTGTATGCATCCGTGTGTGTGTGTGGGTGTACCTGTGTTAACTATGAATAGCTTTATTTATTTTTTAGCTGTGTGATGTTTAAAGCCTATAGCCAGCGAATTAGGCTACATAATAGAGCATGCAGACACACACACACACACACATACACACACACACACACACACACACACACACACAGAGCCCCTCAGACATCATTCATCCACAGTAAGCACATTAATGTTCCGTACTGTACGTATGGTGAAGTAATAAACAGCCGTCATGGTTGTCTTGGCTACAGAGCCTGTATGTCAGTCAATGTCTGTCTATGTACTCCTTGGGAGTGATAATGTTTGGGTCTGTGTGAGGAAGTTTTCAATTGCTTTGGCAACATTGGGTCCTTTTATGCCAATATAGTTGATTAACATTACATTTTAAGTGTGTGTGTGCACTTTGTAGTAGTATTTTGGTGCACAATAGACATTAAGCTGTGCACATGAGATTGTGTGTGTGTGTGTGCGTGTGTGTGCGACACACACACACACACACACAGATACACACACACTCTTTACGGGTGGTATTAGAAGTCCTAATGAGTTTCCTTAAGGACACCTATCTCTCTCTCTCTCTCTGTTTTCATCCCTTCCTCTTTTTCTCCCTCTTTTCATTACCCAGCCTGAAAGAGTGATGTCGTCAGAAGCGCCACAATGAAGTCTGTTTATCAAAGCTGATACTCTTAGAGATGGAGAAAACGGGGATATGACATTTGTGAAACGCCAGTGGTGTACACAGGCCTTTTTGTGGCACTCTGACAATCCACTCTCTTCCTCATTTCATAATCAAATTCCTCTGGTGAAGGGAGGGAGGGAGGGGGGGATGGAGGGACCGAGGAGGGGAGAGAGGGAACGAAAGATGGTGAGAGAGAGAACGAAATAAAGAAAGGAAGCCTGCCCATCAAATCTCCTGAGATGACGATGGTTCCTATCTGGTAATTCACAATGAGAAGTTTCCTTTCGCTGTCAGAGCGAATCAAAGGGCCTGCTTTCTCACTCATGAAATCATTTGATATTTTCCAGTGAAATTCAGATGGCACCATTGAGTGATACAACAAATTGCTTTTGTGGGTAAATCGAGGGGGAAAGGGAAACCAAGTTGAGGGAAAGCGGAATCCCTCAAAGATGTGGGCTTCAGTTTTTATAACAAGTTTCAGTTTTTCGTTAGAAAACTAATGGATCTTCGGAGTATTTGACCTGTACAGCTTTTCCTTACACACATCGACTGTAGGCATACATACAAGAGGATTTACACACAGCCACCTACAGTTAAAGTGCTCTCCGATGCACCCCTTTCAGTAGTTTGGATGATAGAATGATTGGACTCTCTAAACTCCAGTGGTACATTCAGTGGTTCGTCTGGATACTCAAAAATGTCCTCCTGTGAAAATGTGAAGGTCATGCTAAGCCTGATCCAGTCCCGGTACACAGTAGAGACGCTCTCAGAGAGAGGCTTCAATGAAGAGCTGCACTAGCTGGATACTGGGGCAAAAACCCTCTATGGACATTTTAAGATATACAGTTGAAGTCGGAAGTTTACATACACCTAGGTTGAAGTCATTAAAACTCGTTTTTCAACCACTCCACAAATTTCTTGTTCACAAACTATAGTTTTGGCAAGTCAGTTAGGACATCTACTTTGTGCATGACACAAGTCATTTTTCCAACAATTGTTGACAGATTATTTCACTTAATTCACTGTATCACAATTCCAGTGGGTCAGAGGTTTACATACACTAAGTTGATTGTGCCTCTAAACAGCTTGGAAAATTCCAGAAAATGATGTCATGGCTTTAGAAGCTTCTGATAGGCTAATTGACATTATTTGAGTCAATTGGAGGTATACCTTCAAACTTAGTGCCTCTTTGCTTGACATCATTGGAAAATCAAAAGAAAGCCAAGATCTCAGAAAAAAAATTGTAGACAAGTCTGGTTCATCCTTGGGAGAAATGTCCAAACGCCTGAAGGTACCACGTTCATCTATACAAACAATAGTACGCAAGTATAAACACCATGGGACCACGCAGACGTCATACCGCTCAGGAAGGAGACGCGTTCTGTCTTCTAGAGATGAACATACTTTGGTGAGAAAAGTACAATCTATCCCAGAACAACAGCAAAGGACCTTGTGAAGATGCTGGAGGAAACAGGTACAAAAGTGTCTATATCCACAGTAAAACCAGTCCTATATCAACATAACCTGAAAGGCCGCTCAGACCTGAAGAAGCCACTGCTCCAAAAGCGCCATAAAAAAGCCAGACTACGGTTTGTAACTGCACATGGGGACAAAGATCGTACTTTTTGGAAAAAATGTCCTCTGGTCTGATGAAACAAAAATAGAACTGTATGGCCATAATGACCATCGTTATGTTCGGAGGAAAAAGGGGGAGGCTTGCAAGCCTAAGAACACCATTCCAACCGTGAAGCACGGGGGTGGCAGCATCATGTTGTGGGGGTGCTTTGCTGCAGGAGGGACTGGTAAACTTCCCAAAATAGATGGCATCATGGGGGGAAAAAATTGTGTGGATATATTGAAGCAACATCTCAAGACATCAGTCAGGAAGGTGAAGCTTGGTCGCAAATGGGTCTTCCAAATGGACAATTACCCCAAGCATACTTCCAAAGTTGTGGCAAAATGGCTTAAGGACAACAAAGTCAAGGTATTGGAGGGGCCATCACAAAGCCCTGACCTCAATCCTATGGAAAATTTGTGGTCAGAACTGAAAAAGCGTGTGCGAGCAAGGAGGCCTACAAACCGGTCACACCAGTTCTGCCAGGAGGAATGGGCAAAAATTCATCCACCTTATTGTGGGAAGCTTGTGCAAGGCTACCCAAAACGTTTCACCCAAGTTAAACAATTTAAAGGTAATGCTAGCAAGTACTTAATTGAGTGTATGTAAACTTCTGACCAACTGGGAATGTGATTAAAGAACCAAAAGCTGAAATAAATAATTCTCTCTACTATTATTATGACATTTCACATTCTTAAAATAAAGTTGTGATCCTAACTGACCTAAGACAGGGAATTTTTACTAGGATTAAATGTCAGGAATTGTGAAAAACTGAGTTTAAATGTATTCCGACTTCAACTGTATTTTGGATATTCCGACCCAGTTCCATTGGTATTATTACTGTATCACTATTCCAGTTTGATATCCCCTACCTAGGGAGTGAAACTGCTCTGATATGTGCCAAATAGTGTATATTCTTTGATACATGCGAGCTAGTATATTAGCCACCCATGGAGTAAGACCGTATTGATATGTGTTAAATAGTGTAGCTCACCCTGCTTTGGCACATGTATGTACAGTAAGTATTGTTTTACAGTAAGGGCTTACAGCTCACCCTGGTTTGTCACATGTATGTACAGTAAGTATTGTTTTACAGTCAGGGCTTACAGCTCACCCTGGTTTGTCACATGTATGTACAGTAAGTATTGTTTTACAGTCAGGGCTTACAGCTCACCCTGGTTTGTCACATGTATGTACAGTAAGTATTGTTTTACAGTCAGGGCTTCCAGTGTTAGTGTAAATGATGTTTTCATATTTCTATGTGTAGGGAACATGTATGTGTTATATCATTTATAGTATTAATGCGGTCTTGAGTTGTTTCAGTATAGACTGGCAACGTGTTAAGAACATCAGCCTGCCTCCTCAATTCACTCCAGATGCTCCCATTGATCCGTGCACATTATAGGAGGAAATAAAGCACACTTTTGGATGTGCGTCTGTGTGTATCTGCGCCCAGCCTCTTTCATTTTCATTATGCATGGCCGCTTTGAGTCTCCAGCGCCGGCATTTTGAATTATCCTCGATGGCCGTGGGAGCAGAAACACATTTATTTATCTTAATCGACACGGTGGCTAGGGAACTGTGCTTAAACAGGCTCACACAAACACACACACTCCTCCCACTCCCCAGCCTGCACAGCCTGAATTACGTCTGACGGGTCTCCATTATTCAGCTGTGGTAACCATTCATTTACAGTTAGAGGGATCCTCCCACCATTTCTACTAAACAATTGTATAATTTGCAGAGAGGCCCTACGTCTTTATGTGTGTATTTTAACGAGTAAGAGAGAGAGAGAGAGAGAGAGCGTCAGTGTGTGTGTGCGTCAGTGTGTGTGTGTGTGTGTGTGTGTGTCTCTGTCAATGTATATATACACTAGATGACCAATAGGGGGCATTGTGTTGAAGACACCAAGCTTCCGTCTTGGAACTCCCCCACCAGTGTAAAAAATATTATGGAAGCTATAAATGCATTAATACTTTAGTTCTTGACACATTTATTCTATAACAGACACCTTAATACATACATTTAAATTAAATTATGTGATGTAAACATACAAATGAAGAAATATGACAACATTTTCCTTTAAGTATATCTTTTTTTGATTACTAATGTTATTGTCTGTCACGCCCTGACCTTAGAGAGCCTTTTATTCTCTAATTTGGTTAGGTCGGGGTGTGACTAGGGTGGATACCCTAGTTTCTGTATGTCTATGTTGGCCTGGTATGGTTCCCAATCAGAGGCAGCTGTCTATCAGTGTCTCTGATTGGGGATCATATTTAGGCAGCCTTTTCCCACTGGGTTTTTGTGGGATCTTGTTTTGTGTGTAGTTGCTGGTTAGCACCACATAGCTTCACGTTTGTTTCTTTCTTCTGTATTGTTTTGGTGAGTTTCATAATTAAACATGTGGAACTCTACGCACGCTGCGCTTTCCAACGATCGTGACGTTGTCCCTACTACAACAACAAAATACATGACATTTTTTCATTTAAACATTCAATTTAAATACTATAGAATTCCATTCCTTCCTACGGAGGACTGCTCCTTCTGGGGAGTGCCAACATGGCCGACCGGTCGCTTTCGAAGCCTCTCCCTGGCCAATACATAGCGTCAGTGTGTGTGTGTGTGTTTGTGTGTGTGTACGTGTGTGTGTGTGCGCGTGCGCGTGCGCTTGTGCTCACTGAGACAAAAGGGAGTTTTAATTAAAAGGAGTTCATTTTAAACAAGAGGACACAGTCGGAGGAACAGAGAATATAACATCTCTAGAATGGATCAGACAACATCAGTCTACAACACCTCACTTAGTGGAAGAGAGAGTCAGCGCCAGAGATGAAGAGAAAGGGATAGCAAGCCTCCATTTTGAGGGAGAGAAATCGTATGGTACTGGTAATTGCAGTGTGTGTGTGTGTGTGTGTGTGTGTGTGTGTGTGTGTGTGTGTGTGTGTGTGTGTGTGTGTGTGTGTGTGTGTGTGTGTGTGTGTGTGTGCTTGTGACAGCTGAATGGATAATGCCTTGGATTTTTGACAGGGGAGAGAGATGTGAGTGAAACCAGACTTTACAGCCATTAATATGGTCTTGTCCTGGAGGGATGTGTGTGTATGAGATTTTGAGTGTGTGTGTGTGTTAGGGGGTTTCCTGGTTTGTGTATGTCAGGCCTAACCTTTGAGTACCCATTCGACTCAAACCATTTTTCACCTTTGGGCTCCTGTGGTGCTGAAATGCCTTCCGTAGCCCCGGTCGATGGAATTAGCTGCTGAAATGTGGAAACCGCGCGGGGACTTCAGAGCCCTAATGGATCCTGTGAGAGACGCACAGATCCATCACACTAAACAACCACCCCAAAGCGCCCCAAGTCAAAATAGAGTCGTTTTAACCCTATAAACCCCAGGTCACTGTTAACTCTTCAACAACCCATCGTTGACCCCGGCAACAGCCGTCGAAGCCATCGAAGAGGCTGTTATTCTGAATGGGGGGGCTTACGCCAACACACACTCCCCTATTGTCTTGACTCTAAGCCTATAGAGGATTTCTACATTAACATACTAGTGAGATTACACTGGTTTCTTCTCCGTCCGCCTCGTAAAACCCTCTTAGTTTATAGTCCAGTCATAAGCATTCTCCCTTCTCTCCCCGGGACCGGTTGGGGTCTTCGGCCCTCGCGGCTCTGACAAAGGCGGCAACATAAAAACCTGAGTGATTGTCCGTGGGATTTGTGCTCCATAGAAGGTCCATTCCAGGGCTCATCGTGGCTCATTGAGGGAGCGGCCGTGCTAACTAAGCCTGTTGTCGGCCAGGCCGCGAAGGCCTTACTGGATTAGTGAATCCGACGTTGGAGTCCGCCTTTGTCCCCAACACACACACACACACACACACACCCTCCTCATCTTGAAACCCCAAGACAGTGGTGACTAACAAACCGTGAAGTGGCTAAATTACGCATTCCGAAGAAAGCGCAACATTTGCGTTGCATTGTCACGGGGTGCCGTAAGCCGCTTAAAGACTTCAAATGATTTTGTGCCGTTTTTTTTTTCATGGTCGCCGTCCCTCTTTAGAGCGGGGAAATGATCGTGACAATCGTTCTGACGTTGTTTGTCTTTGCTGTCTTTTTATCTTCTTCTATGGTGGTGTTTAGACCCAGTTACGCAGGGCAGTTCTATACTCTACAGATCTATAGAAGTAGGTTGGTGGAATACAAAGATTTGCCTACAGTAAATACATAGGGTTGTGTTTATCTCTGTAATTCCTCTCGTTTTGTGATGTTCTCTCTCATGAATGTCTCTTCACATACAACCTCTCTCTCTTTCTCTCTCTCTCTCTGTCTATCTCTCCCCCCAATTTTTTTCTCCCCTTTTCTCCCCAATTTCGTGGTATCCAATTGGTAGTTACAGTCTTGTCTCGTCGCTGCAACTCCCGTACGGACTCGGGTGAGGCCCGTTCATCCTCCGATACACAACCTAACCAAACCACGCTGCTTCTTGACACAATGCCCACTTAACTCGGAAGCCAGCCGCACCAATATGTCGGAGGAAACACCGTACACCTGGCGACCGTGTCAGCGAGCACTGCGCCCGGCCCGCCACAGGAGTCGCTAGTGAGTGATGTGACAAGGACATCCTTGACGGCCAAACCCTCCCCTGATCCGGACGCTCTCTCTCTCTCTGTCTATCTCTCTCTCTGTCTATCTCTATATCTAGCTGTCTATCTGTTTATCTCTCTCTCCCTGTCTCTCTGTCTATCTATCTATCTAGCTGTCTATCTGTTTATCTCTCTCTCCCTGTCTCTCTGTCTATCTCGCTATCTAGCTGTCTATCTGTTTAGCTCTCTCTCCCTGTTTCTCTGTCTATCTCTCTCTCTCTCTGTATCTCTCTCTCTGTCTCTCTTTTTGTCTCTCTCTCTGTCTCTCTATCTCTCTCGCTGTCTCTCTATCTCTCTCTCTTTCTCTCTGTCTATCTGTCTCTCTCTATCTGTCTATTTATCTCTCTCTTTATCTCTATCTGTATCTCTCTCTCTCTCTCCCTCTCTCTGTCTATATCTCTCTGTCTACCTGTCTCTCTCTCTCTCTCTCTCTCTCTCTCTCTCTCTCTCTCTCTCTCTCTCTCCCTCTCTCTGTCTATCTCTTTCTCTCTCTCTCTGTCTATCTCTTTCTCTCTCTCTCTCTCTCTCTCTCTCTCTCTCTCTCTCTCTCTCTCTCTCTCTCTCTCTCTCTCTCCTGTCCTGTTCTATCTGAGCATGTGGGGGCGCTGTTCTGCTTAAGCGTATACTTCAAAACCACACAAATTCACACACACACACACACACTCACACAAAGGTCACAGAACAGCAAAGTTGTGATCTCTCTTACTCCCTCTTGTCAACCATCCTGCTCCAAATATAGCATATTATCTCATATGGTCTCTCTCGTCCTTCCTCTCTCTTTCTCTCTCCCCCCCTCTTTCTCTCTCTCATTCTCTCCTTGAAAAATCCATTAACGCTACATTCACATCTACTTTAAATGGTTCTCCCCTTCTCCCTCCTAGTCTCCCCCTTTTTGTGTTTTCAATTTATAAGCAGAATAGTTCCTAGCCTAGCCAATCGATTCCACTAACCAGGGGGAAGGAAATAGCAGTCACACGCATCACAAGACGTTTGCCCCAGACCAGATCTGATGCTAATCATTTTTTCTCTGTCCATTTCCTCTATGTCTATTTCCCCTCTCTGTCTATTTCCTCTCTCTGACTATTTCCTCTCTCTGACTATTTCCTCTCTGTCTATTTCCCCTCTCTGTCTATTTCCTCTCTCTGACTATTTCCTCTCTGTCTATTTCCCCTCTCTGTCCATTTCCTCTCTCTGACTATTTCCCCTCTCTGTCCATTTCCTCTCTCTGACTATTTCCCCTCTCTGTCTATTTCCTCTCTGTCTATTTCCTCTCTCTGTCCATTTCCCCTCTCTGTCCATTTCCTCTCTGTCCATTTCCCCTCTCTGTCCATTTCCTCTCTCTGACTATTTCCCCTCTCTGTCCATTTCCTCTCTCTGACTATTTACCCTCTATGTCCATTTCCTCTATGTCTATTTCCGCTCTCTGTCCATTTCCCCTCTCTGTCCATTTCCCCTCTCTGTCCATTTCCCCTCTCTGTCCATTTCCTCTCTCTGACTATTTCCCCTCTCTGTCTATTTCCTCTCTCTGTCTATTTCCTCTCTCTGTCCATTTCCCCTCTCTGTCCATTTCCCGTCTCTGTCCATTTCCTCTCTCAGACTATTTCCCCTCTCTGTCTATTTCCTCTCTCTGTCCATTTCCTCTATGTCTATTTCCCCTCTCTGCCCATTTCCTCTCTGTCCATATCCTCTCTCTGTCTATTTCCCCTCTCTCCATTTCCTCTCTCTGACTATTTCCCCTCTCTGTCCATTTCCTCTCTCTCTGACTATTTCCCCTCTCTGTCTATTTCTTCTCTCTGTCCATTTGCTCTCTCTGTCTATTTCCCCTCTCTGTCCATTTCAATCAATCAAATTTATTTTATATAGCCCTTCGTACATCAGCTGATATCTCAAAGTGCTGTACAGAAACCCAGCCTAAAACCCCAAACAGCAAGCAATGCAGGTGAAGAAGCACGGTGGCTAGGAAAAACTCCCTAGAAAGGCCAAAACCTAGGAAGAAACCTAGAGAGGAACCAGGCTATGTGGGGTGGCCAGTCCTCTTCTGGCTGTGCCGGGTGGAGATTATAACAAAACATGGTCAAGATGTTCAAATGTTCATAAATGACCAGCATGGTCGAATAATAATAAGGCAGAATAGTTGAAACTGGAGCAGCAGCACAGTCAGGTGGACTGGGGACAGCAAGGAGTCATCATGTCAGGTATTCCTGGGGCATGGTCCTAGGGCTCAGGTCCTCCGAGAGAGAGAAAGAAAGAGAGAATTAGAGAGAGCATATGTTTGGATGGCCAGTCCTCTTCTGACTGTGCCGGGTGGAGATTATAACAGAACATGGCCAAGATGTTCAAATGTTCATAAATGATCAGCATGGTCGAATAATAATAAGGCAGAACAGTTGAAACTGGAGCAGCAGCACAGCCAGGTGGACTGGGGACAGCAAGGAGTCATCATGTCAGGTAGTCCTGGGGCATGGTCCTAGGGCTCAGGTCCTCCGAGAGAGAGAAAGAGAGAAGGAGAGAATTAGAGAACGCACACTTAGATTCACACAGGACACCGAATAGGACAGGAGAAGTACTCCAGATATAACAAACTGACCCTAGCCCCCCGACACATAAACTACTGCAGCATAAATACTGGAGGCTGAGACAGGAGGGGTCAGGAGACACTGTGGCCCACTCCGAGGACACCCCCGGACAGGGCCAAACAGGAAGGATATAACCCCACCCACTTTGCCAAAACACAGCCCCCACACCACTAGAGGGATATCTTCAACCACCAACTTACCATCCTGAGACAAGGCTGAGTATAGCCCACAAAGACCTCCGCCACGGCACAACTTAAGGGGGGGGGGGCGCCAACCCAGACAGGATGACCACATCAGTGACTCAACCCACTCAGGTGACGCACCTCCTCCAGGGACGGCATGGGAGAGCCCCAGTAAAGCCAGTGACTCAGCCCCTGTAATAGGGTTAGAGGCAGAGAATCCCAGTGGAAAGAGGGGAACCGGCCAGGCAGAGACAGCAAGGGTGGTTCGTTGCTCCAGAGCTTTTCCGTTCACCCTCCCACTCCTGGGCCAGACTACACTCAATCATATGACCCACTGAAGAGATGAGTCTTCAGTAGAGACTTAAAGGTTGAGACCGAGTTTGCGTCTCTGACATGGGTAGGCAGACCGTTCCATAAAAATGGAGCTCTATAGGAGAAAGCCCTGCCTCCAGCTGTTTGCTTAAAAATTCTAGGGACAATTAGGAGGCCTGCGTCTTGTGACCGTAGCGTACGTGTAGGTATGTACGGCAGGACCAAATCAGAGAGATAGATAGGAGCAAGCCCATGTAATGCTTTGTAGGTTAGCAGTAAAACCTTGAAATCAGCCCTTGCTTTGACAGGAAGCCAGTGTAGAGAGGCTAGCACTGGAGTAATATGATCAAATTTTTTGGTTCTAGTCAGGATTCTAGCAGCCGTATTTAGCACTAACTGAAGTTTATTTAGTGCTTTATCCGGGTAGCCGGAAAGTAGAGCATTGCAGTAGTCTAACCTGGAAGTGACAAAAGCATGGATTAATTTTTCTGCATCATTTTTGGACAAAAAGTTCCTGATTTTTGCAATGTTACGTAGATGGAAAAAAGCTGTCCTTGAAATGGTCTTGATATGTTCTTCAAAAGAGAGATCAGGGTCCAGAGAAACGCCGAGGTCCTTCACAGTTTTATTTGAGACGACTGTACAACCATTAAGATTAATTGTCAGATTCAACAGAAGATCTCTTTGTTTCTTGGGACCTAGAACAAGCATCTCTGTTTTGTCCGAGTTTAAAAGTAGAACGTTTGCAGCCATCCACTTCCTTATGTCTGAAACACATTCTTCTAGCAAGGGCAATTTTGGGGCTTCACCATGTTTAATTGAAATGTACAGCTGTGTGTCATCTGCATAGCAGTGAAAGTTAACATTATGTTTTCGAATAACATCCCCAAGAGGTAAAATATATAGTGAAAACAATAGTGGTCCTAAAACGGAACCTTGAGGAACACCGAAATTTACAGTTGATTTGTCAGAGGACAGACCATTCACAGAGACAAACTGATATCTTTCCGACAGATAAGATCTAAACCAGGCCAGAACTTGTCCGTGTAGACCAATTTGGGTTTCCAATCTCTCCAAAAGAATGTGGTGATCGATGGTATCAAAAGCAGCACTAAGGTCTAGGAGCACGAGGACAGATGCAGAGCCTCGGTCCGATGCCATTAAAATGTCATTTACCACCTTCACAAGTGCCGTCTCAGTGCTATGATGGGGTCTAAAACCAGACTGAAGCATTTCGTATACATTGTTTGTCTTCAGGAAGGCAGTGAGTTGTTGCGCAACAGCCTTTTCTAAAATTTTTGAGAGGAATGGAAGATTCGATATAGGCCGATTTCCCCTCTCTGTCCATTTCCTCTCTGTCCATTTCCTCTCTCTGTCTATTTCCTCTCTGTCCATTTCCTCTCTCTGTCTATTTCCTCTCTCTGTCTATTTCCTCTCTCTGTCTATTTCCTCTCTCTGTCTATTTCCTCTCTCTGACTATTTCCCCTCTCTGTCCATTTCCTCTCTCTGACTATTTACTCTCTATGTCCATTTCCTCTATGTCTATTTCCTCTCTCTGTCCATTTCCCCTCTCTGTCCATTTCCCCTCTCTGTCCATTTCCCCTCTCTGTCCATTTCCTCTCTCTGACTATTTCCCCTCTCTGTCTATTTCCTCTCTCTGTCCATTTCCCCTCTCTGTCCATTTCCCGTCTCTGTCCATTTCCTCTCTCAGACTATTTCCCCTCTCTGTCTATTTCCTCTCTCTGTCCATTTCCTCTATGTCTATTTCCCCTCTCTGCCCATTTCCTCTCTGTCCATATCCTCTCTCTGTCTATTTCCCCTCTCTCCATTTCCTCTCTCTGACTATTTCCCCTCTCTGTCTATTTCCTCTCTCTGTCCATTTGCTCTCTCTGTCTATTTCCCCTCTCTGTCCATTTCCCCTCTCTGTCCATTTCCTCTCTGTCTATTTCCCCTCTCTGTCTATTTCCTCTCTCTGTCCATTTGCCCTCTCTATCTATTTCCCCCCTCTGTTTATTTCCTCTCTGTCCATTTCCTCTCTCTGTCTATTTCCTCTCTGTCCATTTCCTCTCTGTCTATTTCCTCTCTCTGTCCATTTCCTCTCTATCTATTTCCCCCCTCTGTTTATTTCCTCTCTGTCTATTTCCCCTCTCTGTCTATTTCCCCTCTCTATTTTCCTCTCTCTGTCCATTTCCTCTCTCTGTCTATTTCCCCTCTCTATTTCCTCTCTCTGTCCATTTCCTCTGTCTGTTTCCCCTCTCTATTTCCCCTCTCTGTCTATTTCCTCTCTCTGTCCATTTCCCCTCTCTGCCTATTTCCCCTCTCTGTCCATTTCCTCTCTGTTTATTTCCTCTCTGTCCATTTCCTCTCTGTCTATTTCCTCTCTCTGTCTATTTCCTCTCTCTGTCTATTTCCTCTCTCTGTCTATTTCCTCTCTCTGTCTATTTCCTCTCTCTGTTCATTTGCCCTCTCTATCTATTTCCCCCCTCTGTTTATTTCCTCTCTGTCCATTTCCTCTCTCTGTCTATTTCCTCTCTGTCCATTTCCTCTCTATCTATTTCCCCCCTCTGTTTTTTTTCCTCTCTGTCTATTTCCACTCTCTGTCTATTTCCCCTCTCTGTCTATTTCCCCTCTCTATTTTCCTCTCTCTGTCCATTTCCTCTCTCTGTCTATTTCCCCATTCTATTTCCTCTCTCTGTCCATTTCCTCTCTCTATTTCCCCTCTCCATTTCCTCTCTCTGTCCATTTCCTCTCTGTCCATTTCCTCTCTGTCTATTTCCACTCTCTGTCTATTTCCCCTCTCTGTCTATTTCCCCTCTCTATTTTCCTCTCTCTGTCCATTTCCTCTCTCTGTCTATTTCCCCTCTCCATTTCCTCTCTCTGTCCATTTCCTCTCTGTCCATTTTCCCTCTCTGTCTATGTCCCCTCTGTCCATTTCCTCTGTCTGTTTCCCCTCTCTATTTCCACTCTCTGTCCATTTCCTGTCTCTGTCTATTTCCTCTTTCTGTCTGGCTCTCGGATGAAGATTGAAGTGGGAATAGTAGGGGTCGGCCGGAGAGGCCGAGAGAAGGGAAGGCAGAGTTATTCAACCTCAGTAATCGTGGCTGTAATAGAGGAGACAGTGAGTGAATATTTGATTTTTGTGAGAGTCTGGCTCGGGCCTGACAAGGCCAATTTACCGTTCTCAAAGAGGACAGGAGAGGCTGTGATTGACAGCTCTATTCCTCCTCGCGGAGAAATTGTGTCTGTGGTTTTCTCTAATGATAAGCTGATGGACATGTGGACGGACGGACAGACGGACTGACTACCTGACAAGACTAAGGCTGAACCTTATCCTGGTGTCATTTAGAGTGGCTATGAGGTGTGGGTCGAGGTGTCACAAAGAGTCCTCCCATACTTACACACTTGGCAGTAAGCCTGGTCACTCCAGGTTAATCTTACATGTGAAGCACCTCGCTGTGTGTGTGCTCAAGTGTCTGTGTGATGTTGTGTGTGTGTGTGTGTGTGATCATCCTCGCCTCACACACGTCTTCTCCCCTCCGCCCCAGGCCTTAGGTGTCTGTTAGCCCTCTCTCTCTCGGGAGACAGGAGGAGATCTGCCAGGGGTCACTTTATCACCGCCCTTTTATTGAGGCCAATCCGGTTAGTAAATACTCATTTATTCACGAGAGCACATCTGGTCATGTAGCGGAAACGCCGAACAATAAAGTAAGAGGCTTTACAGAGCGCTATGAGCTACAGAGAGAGGAGGAGAGATGTAGTTAGAAGGGAATACATGCTGTAGATGCACTAATGGTCAGTACACACACACTCAGATATACATTTGAAGTTGGAAGTTTACATACACTTAGGTTGGAGTCATTAAAACTCGTTTTTTCAACCACTCCACAAATTTCTTGTTAACAAACTATAGTTTTGGCAAGTTGGTTAGGACATCTACTTTGTACATGAGACAAGTAATTATTCCAACAATTGTTTACAGACAGATTATTTCACTTATAATTCACTGTATCACAATTCTAGTGGGTCAGAGGTTTACATACACTAAGTTGACTGTTCCTATAAACAGCTTGGAAAATTCCAGAAAATGATGTCATGGCTTTAGAAGCTTCTGATAGGCTAATTGACATCATTTGAGTCAATTGGAGGTGTACCTGTGGATGTATTTCAAGACCTACCTTCAAACTTTGTGCCTCTTTGCTTGACATCATTGGAAAATCAAAAGAAATCAGCCAAGACCTCAGAAAACAAATTGTAGACCTCCACAAGTCTGGTTCATCCTTGGGAGCTATTTCCAAACACCTGAAGGTACCACGTTCGCCTGTACATGCAATAGTACGCCAGTATAAACACCATGGGACCACGCAGCTGTCTTACCGCTCAGGAAGGGACTGGTGCACTTCACAAAATAGATGGCATCATGAGGGGAAAAAAATTGGTGGATATATTAAAGCAACATCTCAAGACATCAGTCGGGAAGTTAAAGCTTGGTCGCAAATGGGTCTTCCAAATGGACAATGACCCCAAGCATACTTCCAAAGTTGTGGCAAAATGGCTTAAGGGCAACAAAGTTAAGGTATTGACGTGGCCATCACAAAGCCCTGACCTCAATCCTATAGACAATTTGTGGTCAGAACTGAAAAAGCGTGTGCGAGCAAGGAGGCCTACCAACCTGACTCCGTTACACCAGCTCTGTCAGGAGGAATGGGTCAAAATTCACCCAACTTATTGTGGGAAGCTTGTGGAAGGCTACCCAAAACGTTTGACCCAAGTTAAACAATTTAAAGGCAATGCTAGCAAATACTAATTGAGTGTATGTAAACTTCTGACCCACTAGGAATGTGATGAAAGAACCAAAAGCTGAAATAAATAATTCTCTCTACTATTATTATGACATTTCACATTCTTAAAATAAAGTGGTGATCCTAACTGACCTAAGACAGGGAATTTTTACTAGGATTAAATGTCAGGAATTGTGAAAAACTGAGTTTAATGTATTTGGCTGAGGTGAATGTAAACTTCTGACTTCAACTGAAGACACGTATTCATACACGCAGATTCTCACGCTGATTTATTGGCCGTCACACACACACACACTCACTCACTCACACACACACTCACTCACTCACTCACTCACTCACTCACTCACTCACTCACTCACTCACTCACTCACTCACTCACTCACTCAGCAAACTCTCTCTCACAAACACACATGCTCTCTCAGTGTGAGTGACGTTGCAATATATGAAAGAGACTGGTGGTATCGTACAGGGGATAATAAACGTCTCTCCGTCAGTCAATCACCTCTTTTTACACGGGAGTCACCCAGAAGTAGAGGTTGCATTAAGCAACCTCCCTTACAAAAAAAGATAGCAGTTTCAAAACTGCAGTATGTGAAGTCGGCTGTGGTATTATGGACGCAGTGATTGCAGTATAACTGCAGTGTACTGCAGTTGAACTGCAGTTATACTGCACTGTAACTGCAGTTATACTGCACTGCAGTTTGCACTCTGACTGCATTGTACTGCATATATACTGCAAGCTTTTTTCACAAGGGACGTTTTATTTTCACGTACAGTACACAGGCTAGGTGCAGGGAAATGTGCTGTTTTACAGGGTCAGCCATAGTACGATGGCGCCCCTAGAGGAAATTAGGAGTAAGTGCCATGCTAAAGGGCACATCGGCAGATATTTCACTTCGTCTGCTCGGGTCTTCGAACCAGTGACCATTCGGCAATATGAACATGAAAAGCTCTGTAGGGAAAATATGTAGATACTGTAGAAGTAGGGTGAATAGAACATGATCGAGAAGTAGATCTGTTAAAAAAGTAAGATAATACCGGAATCAGTAAGATTATAATCATGACAGAATGAATACCTTGAATAAATAAAAAATAAGGCTGAGATTTTTTTCAACTGTGCAATTTTACAACCCAGTTTATTTATGTATTAGATATTTAAACAGTAAGACTCGGAGACCATATGTTTTACTGACTGCACTAGGATTGGGCTAGAATGGGCTTTTTTTTCCCATAAAGGGAAACGGCTGTGGTGGGCTGGTGATTAAGGAGGTATATATGTGGAATTAAAGAGGGATATATACATGATGAGGGATATATACAAGATGATGTGAGATTCATTTATTTAATGAGGTATTATCCTCTTGTTTGGAAGAGCAGGTTTAATGTGTTGTGATAGACTTGTAATGGATGGGAAACATGGGAGGAGGGAAAGTGGAAGCTCTTGCTCTTTTTTCTTATATTTCTCGTTCTCTCTCCATCTCTCCTACAGTTTATCTCTCTTTCCCCCTCTCTCTCTTTCTCTCTTTCCCCCTCTCTCTCTCTCTCTTTCCCCCTCTCTCTCTTTTTCTCTTTCCCCCTCTCTCTCTCTTTCCCCCTTTCTCTCTCTCCCCTCTCTCTCTCCTCTCTCTCTTTCTCACTCTCTCTCTCTCTCTCTCTCTCTCTCTCTCTCTCTCTCTCTCTCTCTCTCTCACTCTCTCTTTGTTTCTCTCTTTTCCTCCTGGTGTTTAACCTCCCATGATAACAGCAATAGTTTGGAGGCAGGCCCAGAAGCAAGAGCTGTCAATCAATGATGACTCAGGGGGACTTACTGTGATGTAATGGTTACACTACCCACTGATTAGCGTTGTGATGTAATGGTTACACTACCCACTGATTAGCGTCGTGATGTAATGGTTACACTACCCACTGATTAGCGTCGTGATGTAATGGTTACACTACCCACTGATTAGCGTCGTGATGTAATGGTTACACTACCCACTGATTAGCGTTGTGATGTAATGGTTACACTACCCACTGATTAGCGTCGTGATGTAATGGTTACACTACCCACTGATTAGCGTTGTGATGTAATGGTTGCACTACCCACTGATTAGCATTGTGATGTAATGGTTGCACTACCCACTGATTAGCATTGTGATGTAATGGTTGCACTACCTGCTGATTAGCATTGTGATGTAATGGTTACACTACCCACTGATTAGCATTGTGATGTAATGGTTACACTACCCACTGATTAGCGTTGTGATGTAATGGTTACACTACCCACTGATTAGCATTGTGATGTAATGGTTGCACTACCTGCTGATTAGCATTGTGATGTAATGGTTACACTACCCACTGATTAGCGTTGTGATGTAATGGTTACACTACCCACTGATTAGCATTGTGATGTAATGGTTACACTACCCACTGATTAGCATTGTGATGTAATGGTTACACTTCCCGCTGATTAGCATTGTGATGTAATAGTTACACTACCCACTGATTAGCGTTGTGGTGTAATGGTTACACTACCCACTGATTAGCGTTGTGATGTAATGGTTACACTACCCACTGATTAGCATTGTGATGTAATGGTTACACTACCCACTGATTAGCATTGTGATGTAATGGTTACACTACCCACTGATTGGCGTTGTGATGTAATGGTTACACTACCCACTGATTAGCATTGGGATGTAATGGACACACTACCCACTGATTAGCATTGTAATGTAATGGTTACAATAACCACTGATTAGCATTGTGATGTAATGGTTACACTACCCACTGATTAGCATTGTGATGTAATGGTTGCACTACCCACTGATTAGCATTGTGATGTAATGGTTGCACTACCCACTGATTAGCATTGTGATGTAATGGTTATACTACCCACTGATTAGCATTGTGATGTAATGGACACACTACCCACTGATTAGCATTGTAATGTAATGGTTACACTACCCACTGATTAGCATTGTGATGTAATGGTTACACTACCCACTGATTAGCATTGTGATGTAATGGTTGCACTACCCACTGATTAGCATTGTGATGTAATGGATGCACTACCCACTGATTAGCATTGTGATGTAATGGTTACACTACCTGCTGATTAGCATGTTTTGTTGTGAGAGAGTGTGTGTGAATGAGTACATGTTTGTGTGCGTCAAACGTTTAGCTTGGTCACGTTTTACCAAATATTCCTTTTCATCCTCTGTTTATTTTAGGAAATGTCTCCTTGATAAATGTCTCCTTGATAAATGTCTCCTTGATAAATGTCTCTGGTGAATGTCTCTTTGGTAAATGTATATTTGGTAAATGTATCTTTGGTAAATGTCTGGTGAATGTCTCTTTGATAAATGTCTCTTTGGTAAATGTCTCTTTGGTAAATGTCTCTCTTGTAAATGTATCTTTGGTAAATGTCTCTTTGGTAAATGTATCTTTGGTAAATGTCTCTGGTAAATGTATTTTTGGTAAATGTCTCTTTGGTAAATGTCTCTTTGGTAAATGTATCTTTGGTAAATGTATCTTTGGTAAATGTCTCTGGTGAATGTCTCTCTTGTAAATGTATATTTGGTAAATGTCTCTTTGGTAAATGTATATTTGGTAAATGTCTCTCTTGTAAATGTATCTTTGGTAAATGTCTCTGGTTAATGTATCTTTGGTAAATGTCTCTTTGGTAAATGTCTCTTTGGTAAATGTCTCTTTGGTAAATGTATCTTTGGTAAATGTATCTTTGGTAAATGTCTTTGATAAATGTCTCTTTGGTAAATGTCTCTGGTAAATGTATCTTTGGTAAATGTCTCTGGTAAATGTACCTTTGGTAAATGTCTCTGGTAAATGTACCTTTGGTAAATGTCTCTTTAGTAAATGTCTCTGTTAAATGTATCTTTGGTAAATGTCTCTGGTAAATGTACCTTTGGTAAATGTCTCTGGTAAATGTATATTTGGTAAATGTCTCTCTTGTAAATGTATCTTTGGTAAATGTATATTTGGTAAATGTATCTTTGGTAAATGTCTCTTTAGTAAATGTCTCTGTTAAATGTATCTTTGGTAAATGTCTCTCTGGTAAATGTATATTTGGTAAATGTATCTTTTGTAAATGTCTCTGTTAAATGTATCTTTAGTAAATGTCTCTGTTAAATGTATCTTTGGTAAATGTCTCTGGTAAATGTCTCTTTGGTAAATGTATCTTTGGTAAATGTATCTTTGGTAAATTTATCTTTGGTAAATGTCTCTTTGGTAAATGTATCTTTGGTAAATGTCTCTTTGGTAAATGTCTCTTTGGTAAATGTCTCTGGTAAATGTATCTTTGGTAAATGTCTCTGGTTAATGTCTCTTTGGTAAATGTCTCTTTGGTAAATGTCTCTGGTACATGTCTCTTTGGTAAATGTCTCTGGTAAATGTCTCTTTGATAAATGTATCTTTGGTAAATGTCTCTGGTAAATGTCTCTCTGCTAAATGTATCTTTGGTAAATGTCTCTGGTAAATGTCTCTTTGGTAAATATCTCTGGTAAATGTATCTTTGGTAAATGTCACCTTGGTAAATGTCTCTTTGGTAAATGTCTCTTTGGTAAATGTCTCTGGTAAATGACTCCTTGGTAAATTACTCTTTGGTAAATGTATATTTGGTAAATGACTCCTTGGTAAATTACTCCTTGGTAAATGTCTCTTTGGTAAATGTATATTTGGTAAATGTCTCCTTGGTAAATGTCTCTTTGGTAAATGTCTCTGGTAAATGTATCTTTGGTAAATGTCTCTGGTAAATGTATCTTTGGTAAATGTCTCTTTGGTAAATGTCTCTTTGGTAAATGTCTCTTTGGTAAATGTCTCTCTTGTAAATGTATATTTGGTAAATGTATCTTTGGTAAATGTCTCTTTGGTAAATGTCTCTGGTAAATGTCTCTTTGGTAAATGTCTCTTTGGTAAATGTCTCTGGTGAATGTCTCTCTTGTAAATGTATATTTGGTAAATGTCTCTTTGGTAAATGTATATTTGGTAAATGTCTCTCTTGTAAATGTATCTTTGGTAAATGTCTCTGGTAAATGTCTCTTTGGTAAATGTCTCTTTGGTAAATGTATCTTTGGTAAATGTATCTTTGGTAAATGTCTCTCTGGTAAATGTCTCTGGTAAATGTCTCTTTGGTAAATATCTCTGGTAAATGTATCTTTGGTAAGTGTCACCTTGGTAAATGTCTCTTTGGTAAATGTCTCTTTGGTAAATGTCTCTGGTAAATGACTCCTTGGTAAATGACTCCTTGGTAAATGTCTCTTTGGTAAATGTCTCTGGTAAATGTATCTTTGGTAAATGTCTCTGGTAAATGTCTCTTTGGTAAATGTCTCTTTGGTAAATGTCTCTGGTACATGTCTCTTTGGTAAATGTATCTTTGGTAAATGGCTCTGGTAAATGTCTTTCTGCTAAATGTATTTTTGGTAAATGTCTCTGGTAAATGTCTCTTTGGTAAATATCTCTGGTAAATGTATCTTTGGTAAGTGTCACCTTGGTAAATGTCTCTTTGGTAAATGTCTCTTTGGTAAATGTCTCTGGTAAATGACTCCTTGGTAAATGACTCCTTGGTAAATGTCTCTTTGGTAAATGTATATTTGGTAAATGTCTCCTTGGTAAATGTCTCCTTGGTAAATGTCTCTTTGGTAAATGTATATTTGGTAAATGTCTCTCTGGTAAATGTCTCTTTGGTAAATGTCTCTTTGGTAAATGTCTCTTTGGTAAATGTCTCTTTGGTAAATGTATCTTTGGTAAATGTATATTTGGTAAATGTCTCCTTGGTAAATGTCTCCTTGGTAAATGTCTCTTTGGTAAATATATATTTGGTAAATGTCTCTTTGGTAAATGTCTCTTTGGTAAATGTCTCTTTGGTAAACGTCTCTTTGGTAAATGTATCTTTGGTAAATGTATATTTGGTAAATGTCTCTTTGGTAAATGTCTCCTTGGTAAATGTCTCTTTTGTAAATGTATATTTGGTAAATGTCTCTCTGGTAAATGTCTCTTTGGTAAATGTCTCTTTGGTAAATGTCTCTTTGGTAAATGTCTCTTTGGTAAATGTATCTTTGGTAAATGTATATTTGGTAAATGTCTCTTTGGTAAATGTATCTTTGGTAAATGTCTCTGGTAAATGTCTTTGGTAAATGTATATTTGGTAAATGCCTCTGGTAAATATCTCTTCGGTAAATGTCTCTGGTAAATTTATCTTTGGTAAGTGTCACCTTGGTAAATGTCTCTTTGGTAAATGTCTCTTTGGTAAATGTCTCTGGTAAATGACTCCTTGGTAAATGTCTCTTTGGTAAATGTATATTTGGTAAATGTCTCCTTGGTAAATGTCTCCTTGGTAAATGCCTCCTTGGTAAATGTATCTTTGGTAAATGTCTCCTTGGTAAATGTCTCTTTGGTAAATGTCTCTTTGGTAAATGTCTCTGGTAAATGTATATTTGGTCAATGTCTCCTTGGTAAATGTCTTCTTGGTAAATGCCTCCTTGGTAAATGTATCTTTGGTAAATGACTCCTTGGTAAATGCCTCCTTGGTAAATGTATCTTTGGTAAATGTCTCCTTGGTAAATGTCTCCTTGGTAAATGCCTCCTTGGTAAATGTATCTTTGGTAAATGTCTCCTTGGTAAATGACTCCTTGGTATATGTATCTTTGGTAAATGTCTCCTTGGTAAATGACTCCTTGGTAAATGTCTCCTTGGTAAATGTCTCCTTGGTAAATGCCTCCTTGGTAAATGTATCTTTGGTAAATGTCTCTTTGGTAAATGTCTCTTTGGTAAATGCATGTATTGTAACACAGCGGAAAGGTGTGGTCCCTTCTTTCTCTCATGGTTCTTTTCCTATTAAACACACTGACTGTGACAGAGGCCTTGCTGTTCTGTTCTCACTGATCAGACTATGTGTGTGTGTGTGTGTATGTGTGAGAGAGAGAGTTTCTCTCTTCTTTTTCTGTTTCTATGAGTGTGTGTTTGTGTGGACGTATGTTTTGAATGTGTATGCGCGGGCATACATGACTGTTTGTGTGTGTGTGTGTGTGTGGTTTGAATGTGTATGTATGTCTTTTTGTGTGAAGTTTTGTGTGAATTTGTGTGGGTGTGATCACCTGCTGTCTGGCTAGTAGCAGTTGGGGAGCGGTAATGGCGGGCCCCGGCGCCCTGCAGTGAGAGCTTAGCTTCTCTACGAGGGCCGTAAAAACAGTGGGACCCCTCATTACTCTGAATGGAACGGTCCAACCCGGCCGGCCTACTTCACAATCATGATGATTGTTGTTATTTAGAACCCCAACCGGGGGAGGGTGGCATGGTGGTGCGCCCCGGGTAAATTTTTCTGACAAGGCTCACAATTATCCGAAAGATCCCGCGGATTCATGACATGCAACCGAGCAGAAGAGAATTGGGAAAGAATGCCCTCATTTCGGGGGGGGGGGGGGGGGGGTCCTGTCGTTTTCCCGTTCTTTTTTTACCCCAGCATTCTTTATTTTTCTCTTTCTCTCTGTCTCTCAGAGGTCTGTGGACAGGCACAGCGGGGTGCCGATAGGCTGAAATCCGAGGCTTAGGGACCTTTTCTCACCCCACTTTGCCCACTCACTCGTACACACACACACAAATGAAACAGACACACACACACACAGATGCACACACACACGGGCACACATATGCGCACAGACACAACACATGCATGCATACATTCACAAATACGCACACAGGCATGCATACACACACACCCATACACACACACACTAGGGTCACCCTGGGGAGTCTGAGCAACAGGAGCAGCTGAAACTTTGGAGGTATCAACCAGCATCAGCCCCTCCTGTAGTCCGCCTCCCACTGGCTCCTATAGAAGCTGTGTTGTGTGGGGCTGCATGGGGTAGGCTCACTAGGCACACATGACAGAGTGCTGGAGGAAAGACAGCAGGAGGACAGAAAAAGAACCCCTATCTACTCCATATTAACAGTGTGGTAAAAAATCCCAACAAGACAGCAGGGAGACGTGGGGCAAGAACAGATGGCGGTGCTGTTCTGAATATATAGGATGAAAACACTTTAGGTGGTTGTACAGCGCCCTGTGTGTATCTGCTCTTGCCCCTAGTGACTTTATTTCGACCTATAGGTTAGCCCTTATGGCTGCATCCATCCTCTCTCTCTTTCTCTACATGCTGTTAGTCCCCCTCTCCCACCATCCGTCCTCTCTCTCTTTCCCTCCATGCTGTTAGTCCCCCTCTCCCACCATCCATCCTCTCTCTCTTTCCCTCCATGCTGTTAGTCCCCCTCTCCCACCATCCATCCTCTCTCTCTTTCCCTCCATGCTGTTAGTCCCCCTCCCCTACCTCTTTCCTTTGTCCCCTCTGTCTGTCCCCCTGTCCCCTGATCCATTCTTTTAATGACTCTCCAAGCGAAGTGTGTCTCTGCTAACCAGCAGCAGTGTGTGTGTAAGGGATGACATCATTAAATGGCCCGGTGGTTTGATATGCTGCTGTTCCGTTACTGTGAAGGAAAATACAGAAGATGATCAATTTCTACCCAGAGAGGCCGGAGAGAGCCAGACACACACAGACACACACACAGACACACACATACACACACACGAACACACACACACACACAGACACACACACATGAACACACACACACAGGGCCTCTCTAAGGATGAGAAGATATTGACTGCTTGCTGTCGCCCTGCCTGCATATATGTATCAGCCTTATTATTGGTGTTATTTATATACCAAGGGGAAAGGGACAGAGGGAGAGCTCCTTGTTCAACCAAACGCCCCTGCAGTAATTCTTTAATTCCATATAGATGAGGTAGAGAGGTCAATGGAACGCAGACCGTGGGGGATAGAAGGACGCCGGACTGGCGCACATTCAACTAATCTGATCTAACCAAGTGGATATTGGTCAAATCTGCCATGATTGATGTATTGTAAAGGGCACACAATGTGGCGACTAAAGTCTGATTTGGATATATT
The DNA here is from genome assembly GCF_013265735.2 of Oncorhynchus mykiss. Lineage (NCBI taxonomy): Eukaryota > Metazoa > Chordata > Actinopteri > Salmoniformes > Salmonidae > Oncorhynchus > Oncorhynchus mykiss. The sequence goes on along the minus strand of NC_048574.1, from coordinate 64,551,675 downwards.
TGGCTGTTTTCACGGCATAATATTTAGAAGTAGTCTCTTTTCAGGTTTAGAAGAAGTGACTGCTAAATGCTAACTCCTATCGTTTTTTTAAACTGTAATGCAGTTGACTGGTAACGATGACATGAACATGTGTTGGGGTTGACATCCATACAAGCATTATACTGCACATATAAACAATATCCTAAATGTAGGCTAATTTTGCTGGGGGGTGAGGAGATTCAGGATCTTTCCCCCCAAGGCACCTTTCCCCACATGTTTCCATGGCAATTCCATTGTTTTGGTCGAGTTCCATGGACGTCTTTACCGCATCTGGCTGGGAGAGACTGCGTGGCTGGTGTTCACTCAACTAGAACTGCCACAGACTGTAAAGAGGAGAGGACAGTTGGTGTGTGTGGTGTGTGTGTGTGTGTGCGTGCGTTCACGTGCGTGCATCTGCATGTGTGTGAAGATGCTATAGGCACCAGAGTAATGGAGAAGAGTGAGTTGCTGTTGTCCTAGCTAAAACACTGAGCATGTACAGGCCTGAATAGGATCAATGAGGAAAGCTAAGGCAACTATGTTCTTAGCTGTAGGTTATTGGAGTGCAATCCAAACGAAATGTTATTCACTGAAGTAAACCAAATAGTGAAACATTCAGAGAGATATTCAGTTTAGATTCCCAGGTTAATTGTGTTTTTCTCCCAGATATGAATGATGTATTAAGAATGTGTGAAGCAGATTGCTCCATATTCAATATCACTAAAGATAACCCTGAACCACACTTCCCAGTAAATGGTCATTATTAGCCTTAGTCATATTTAAGGCCTCCCGTCAACACAAATAGTCTCTTATTTTCACATTTCTACATTCTGCCTAAGAGTGGTTAGGAAACACGGACTCTGTCTACCTCCGCATTCCATCTATTACCTTCCCTCACTTCCATCATCACTCCGGAGTCCTCCTTATTGTCGCTCCATGTCTTCTTCTCCGTTAGCAAAGCTGTTAGCACCTGAGTCGTGCTCATTTGCCACATCCTCCTCTTTTTAATTAACTCTGTCTACAATTCCTGTTTAAATAAAGCTGTGCTAATTTGAATCTAATTATGCGGCGAGTGGCATATTGATGTTTGTGTCAAAGCGACAGCTAGGTACACTCATGAAACCTTAACAACTTCACTCAGGCGTTAGCTGTGTCCCTAATGGCCCCCCGTTCCCTGTATAAGGTGTAAGTCCCATAGGGATCTGGTCAAAAGTAGTGCACTATGTAGTCATTGACTCGAGACTCATTTTTCCAAAATCACTGAGTCATCTGCACTGATCAGAACGACACAACCCGTTTTCCCCCTTCAGTCCTGGACAGAGGAATTCATGTCACGCCCTGACCATAGTTTACTTTGTATTTTCTATGTTTTGATTGGTCAGGGTGTGATCTGAGTGGGCATTCTATGTTTCATGTCTTGTTTGTCTATTTCTATGTTCAGCCTGATATGGTTCTCAGTCAGAGGCAGGTGTTCGTCATTGTCTCTGATTGGGAACCATATTTAGGTAGCCTGGGGTTCACTGTGTGTTTGTGGGTGATTGTTCCTGTCTATGTGTTTTTCACCAGATAGGCTGTTTTAGGTTTTCGTTACGTTCATCACGTTCTTTATTTTTGTAGTGTTTGCATTGATTCGTGTTTTACGTTTGTTCATTAAAACATGGATCGCAATCTACATGCTGCATTTTGGTCCGACTCTCCTTCTCACCAAGAAAACCGTTACAGAATCACCCACCACAAAAGGACCAAGCAGCGTGTCAACAGGCAGGAGCAGCGCGAGGAGACGCTAAAGAAGGATTTCTGGACATGGGAGGAAATCCTCGACGGGAGAGGACCCTGGGCTAAACCAGGGGAGTGTAGCCGCCCAAAGGAGCAGCCCAAAGAGGAGGTATGGACATGGGAGGACGAATTAGAAGGAAGAGGACCCTGGGCTCAGCCAGGAGAATATCGCCGCCCCAAAGAAGAACTGGAGGCGGCGAAAGCGGAGAGGCGCAGATATGAGGAGGCAGCACGACGTAGCGGATGGAAGCCTGAGAAGCAGCCCCAAAAATTTATTGGGGGGGGGCTAACAGGGAGTATGGCTACGCCAGGTAGGAGACCTGGGCAGACTCCCTGTGCTTACCGGGGGGCTAGAGAGACCGGACAGGCACCGTGTTATGCAGTGGTGCGCACGGTGTCTCCAGTGCGGGTGCATAGCCCGGTGCGGTATATTCCAGCTCCGCGTGTCTGCCGGGCTAGATTGAGCGTCGAGCCTAATGCCATGAAGCCGGCTCTACGCAGCTGGTCCCCAGTGCGTCTCCTTGGGCCGGTTTACATGGCACCAGCCTTGCGCTCGGTGTCTCCGGTTCGCCTGCATAGTCCAGTGCGGGCTATTCCACCTCGCCGCACTGGCAGGGCGACCGTGAGCATTCAACCAGGTAAGGTTGGGCAGGCTCGGTGCTCAAGAGCTCCAGTGCGCCTGCACGGTCCGGTTTTTCCAGTACCACCTCCACACCCCAGCCCTCCGGTAGCAGCTCCCCGCACTAGGCTTCCTGTGCGTGTCCTCGGCCCAGTACCACCAGTGCCAGCACCACGCATCAGGCCTACAGTGCGCCTCGCCTGTCCAGCGCTGCCAGAGCCTCCCTTCTCTTCAGCGCTGTCGGAGTCTCCCGCCTGTTTAGCGCTGTTAGAGCCTGCCTTCTCTACAGCGCTGCCGGAGTCTCCCGCCTGTTCAGAACTGCCAGTTAGCATAGAGCTGCCAGTTAGCATAGAGCTGCCAGTTAGCTTAGAGCTGCCAGTCTGCAAGGAGCTGCCAGTCTGCAAGGAGCTGCCAGTCTGCAAGGAGCTGCCAGTCTGCATAGAGCTGCCAGTCTGCATGGAGCTGCCAGTCTGCAAGGAGCCGCCAGAGCTGCCAGTCTGCAGGATGCCGCCAAAGCTGCCAGTCTGCAAGGAGCCGCCAGAGCTGCCAGTCTGCAAGGAGCCGCCAGAGCTGCCAGTTAGCATGGAGCAGCCAGGGCCGCCAGTCAGCATGGAGCAGCCAGGGCCGCCAGTCAGCATGGAGCAGCCAGGGCCGCCAGTCAGCATGGAGCAGCCAGTCAGCATGGAGCAGCCAGTCAGCATGGAGCAGCCAGTCAGCATGGAGCAGCCAGAGCAGCCAGTCAGCATGGAGCAGCCAGAGCTGCCAGTCAGCATGGAGCAGCCAGTCAGCATGGAGCAGCCAGAGCTACCAGTCATCATGGAGCAGCCAGAGCAGTCTGCCAGCATGGAGCAGCCAGAGCTGTCAGTCAGCATGGAGCAGCCAGAGCAGCCAGTCTGTGTCGACCAGTCTCTTCCAGATCTGCCAGTCGTCCAGACTCTTCCAGATCTGCCAGTCGTCCAGACTCTTCCAGATCTGCCAGTCGACCAGACTCTTCCAGATCTGCCAGTCGACCAGACTCTTCCAGATCTGCCCGTCGTCCAGACTCTTCCAGATCTGCCCGTCGTCCAGACTCTTCCAGATCTGCCAGTCGTCCAGACTCTTCCAGATCTGCCAGTCGTCCAGACTCTTCCAGATCTGCCAGTCGTCCAGACTCTTCCAGATCTGCCAGTCGACCAGACTCTTCCAGATCTGCCAGTCGACCAGACTCTTCCAGATCTGCCAGTCGACCAGACTCTTCCAGATCTGCCAGTCGACCAGACTCTTCCAGATCTGCCAGTCGACCAGACTCTTCCAGATCTGCCAGTCGGCCAGATTCTCCCAGATCTGCCAGTCGGCCAGATTCTCCCAGATCTGCCAGTCGGCCAGATTCTCCCAGATCCGCCAGTCAGCCAGGATCTTCCGGATCCGCCAGTCAGCCAGGATCTTCCAGAACCGCCAGCCAGCCAGGATCTGCCGGATCTAACCACCTGCCTGAGCTTCTTCTCAGTGCTGAGCTTCTTCTCAGTGCTGAGCTTCTTCTCAGTGCTGAGCTTCTTCTCAGTGCTGAGCTTCCTCTCAGGGCTGAGCTACCCATCTGTCCCGAGTTACCTCTGTCCCGAGCTGTCCCTCTGTCCCATGTTATCATTGTGGTGGGTAACCTATTTAGGGACGTTTAGGAGGGGGATTAAAACTGTCATGGAGTGGGGTCCACGTCCAGCGCCAGAGCCACCACCGCGGACAGATGCCCACCCAGACCCTCCCCTATAGGTTCAGGTTTTGCGGCCGGAGTCCGCACCTTGGGGGGGGGGTACTGTCACGCCCTGACCATAGTTTACTTTGTATTTTCTATGTTTTGATTGGTCAGGGTGTGATCTGAGTGGGCATTCTATGTTTCATGTCTTGTTTGTCTATTTCTATGTTCAGCCTGATATGGTTCTCAGTCAGAGGCAGGTGTTCGTCATTGTCTCTGATTGGGAACCATATTTAGGTAGCCTGGGGTTCACTGTGTGTTTGTGGGTGATTGTTCCTGTCTATGTGTTTTTCACCAGATAGGCTGTTTTAGGTTTTCGTTACGTTCATCACGTTCTTTATTTTTGTAGTGTTTGCATTGATTCGTGTTTTACGTTTGTTCATTAAAACATGGATCGCAATCTACATGCTGCATTTTGGTCCGACTCTCCTTCTCACCAAGAAAACCGTTACAATTCAGTTGAATGTCTGACGTCAAATGTGGACCCGAGCTTTTTTAGTTTCAGCGAACTAATGTTTTTTTCTTCTTCTCTTCTCCTTCCCTCTCTCCCTCGCTCTCCGGTGACCTCCTGGCCTCCTGTGGTGCATTCTGGGTAACAGGTAAGTCCCAGGATGCAGTTTACTTCACTTTGTATGCCTTTTTCAGGATGTAGTTTTTCTTAAACGCTGCCCTTTAAGAGAGAATCAGTAGAGATATAGAGAGGTGGATGTAACTCTCCACTGGGCCCTGAGACTTTGGCACTCTGACTCAAACTCACGTTTCCAATCATGGAGTCATTCCCATTCACAACAATGGTTCTTGTTACCTCAGCATACTCAGAAAAGAAAGTGGAAGACCCCGGTCTCTCCTCCCAACTCCAAAGTCCATAAAGGAAAGATTATTATGTGTCTTTAATATTGTACCATATTAAGAATCGCTCTGTATATTACATCTCTGACTATGTCCTCCTTGGACCTGGGTAAAATCAATATCCCATGGTCCAGTATTGGGGCTGGTATTCATATGGCAGCCATGATGTTATAATATGATTATATTTATGACCTGGCTTCCTTCCTATCATTAATCAGCGTCTTTAGGAAATTAAAGGGAGTGGTTTCAAATAGTTGTGTGTTTGTGTGTAGCTTCATGTTCTCCACAAGTATCTGCTTGCACCGCTGTCTGTTTGTGATCAGGCAGTGCCCTGGCCACCCCCGCTGGGCCGTTGCCAGCTGCTGTTTGGCTGTTGTGTTTCTAAGCCATCTGTAAGCCTCCTGAATAACAGTAAATGAATCTGAAACACCACTAAAAGAGCACCCCAATAAAAACACTACTTCCACTGCTGTGTCATCTCAAATGGCACTCTATTTCCTATATAGTGCACTACTTTTGACCAAAGCCCTTATGGGTAGCGCACTATATAGGGAACAGGGTACCTTGTGGGACTCAACTTCTCTCTCTCTTTCACCTTTGGCTGGAATTAAGTCTCAACTGTTCAGTTAGCTATCTGCTAATCAAATGTAACCTCTCTCAGCTTACGGCCAAGGATGTGTGTTTTAGAGGTCGACCGATTATGATTTTTCAACGCCGATACCGGTTATTGGAGGACCAAAAAAAGCCGATACCGATAAATCTGCGATTTTTTTTTATTTTTTATTTGTGATAATGACAATTACAACAATACTGAATGAACACTTATTTTAACTTAATATAATATATCAATAAAAATATATTTAGCCTCAAATAAATAATGAAACATGTTCAATTTGGTTTAAATAATGCAATAACAAAGTATTGAAGAAGAAAGTAAAAGCGCAATATGTGCCATGTAAAAAAGCTAAAGTTTAAGTTCCTTGCTCAGAAAATGATAACATATGAAAGTTGGTGGTTCCTTTTAACATGAGACTTTAATATTCCAAGGTAAGAGGTTTTAGGTTGTAATTATTATCGGACTATTTCTCTCTATACCATTTGTATTTCATATACCTTTGACTATTGGATATTCTTATAGGCACTTTAGTATTGCCAGTGTAACAGTATAGCTTCAGTCCCTCTCCTCGCCCCTACCTGGGATCGAACCAGGAACACATCGACAACAGCCACCCTCGAAGCAGCGTTACCCATGCAGAGCAAGGGGAACAACTACTCCAAGTCTCAGAGCGAGTGATGTTTGAAACGCTACAAGAGCGCATCCAGCTAACTAGCTAGCCATTTCACATCGGTTACACCAGCCTAATCTCGGGAGTTGATAGGCTTGAAGTCATAAACAGCTCAATGCTTGAAGCACAGTGAAGAGCTGCTGGCAAAACGCACGAAAGTGCTGTTTGAATGAATGCTTATGAGCCTGCTGCTGCCTACCATCGCTCAGTTAGACTGCTCTATCTAATATCAAATCATAGACTTAATTATAACATAATAACACACAGAAATATGAGCCTTTGGTCATTAATATGGTTGAATCCGGAAACTATCATTTCGAAAACAAACATTTATTATTTCAGTGAAATACGGAACCGTTCGGTATTTTATCTAATGGGTGGCATCCATCAGTCTAAATATTCCTGTTACATTGTACAACCTTCAATGTTATGTCATAATTACGTAAAATTATGGCAAATTAGTTCGCAATGAGCCAGGCTGCCCAAACTGTTGCATATACCCTGACTCTGCGTGCAATGAACTCAAGAGAAGTGACACAATTTCACCTGATTAATATTGCCTGCTAACCTGGATTTCATTTAGCTAAATATGCAGGTTTAAAAATATATACTTCTGTGTACTGATTTTAAGAAAGGCATTGGTGTTTATGGTTAGGTACAGTCGTGCAACGTTTGTGCTTTTTTTGCAAATTCGCTTTTGTTAAATCATCCCCCTGCTTTGCAATGAATATATGCAACGCAGGACATGCTAGATAAACTAGTAATATCATCAACCATGTGTAGTTAACTAGTAATTATGATTGATTGATTGTTTTTATAAGATAAGTTTAATGCTAGCTAGCAACTTACCTTGGCTTACTGCATTCGCGTAACAGGCAGTCTCCTCGTGGAGTGCAATGAGAGACTGACTGGTGGTTAGAGCATTGAACTAATTAACTGTAAGGTTGCAAGATTGAATCCCGGAGCTGACAAGGTAAAAATCTGTCGTTCTGCCCCTAAACAAGGCAGTTAACCCACCATTCCTAGGCCGTCATTGAAAATAACTGACTTGCCTAGTTAAATAAAGGTGTAAAAAATATATATATACATCGGCCAAATTGGTGTCCAAAAATACTGATTTCCGATTGTTATGAAAACTTGAAAATGGCCCTAATTAATCGACCATTCCGATTAATCGGTCGACCTCTAGTGTGTTTGTGTGCGCGTGTATGTGTGCCCTAATTTGTCGTGTGTGTCCATTCATCTGTGTAAGTGTGTGTATGTATGTGTGTGTGTCAGCTCCAGCCAGTGTGATCTAACCGTGTGGGCTGTGTCCAATAAGAGGTCACTATGGGGTTAGATTAATCAGATGGCTTTGCACTGGCCCCAGACCCCTGGCTCCACGCCTACAGGACTACAGCCTGGTGTTGGCTGGCCCCTGGAGGTCACTAACATACCTTAACACACACAAACAACAAATGTTTGCACGTACATGCACACACACACACACTACTTAATTTCATCCAATATCATCACTGATTCAGTCTTTTTCAATCATTTCAGTGCAGTTCCCATCATCCTGTTGAACATCACCAAGGGCCAGTGTTGTGTTAGTCTTAGTGACTGGTTGGGTGTCAGTGGGAGAGCGTTTACCCAGGAGTGTGGTGTGAAGGCATCAGCATGCTTCAGTTTGGCTGGTGGCTCGGCGAAGTCGGCTCAGCTGGAAAAATCAGAAAAAAGCGGCAATAATACTGTTTGTCCATTTAGAGACACCGTAACCAGTACAGACTTCCTCAAAATAGTCAGAATTCATCTAAGAAAACTCAAGAAATGTGTCATGCATTTTTGGGGTTTTGCAGAGGAGATCTTAGTCGCGCAATTTTACAACTAGGATGTTTGGTACCCGTATTTCTCAATTAAAAAATGTGCATGAAAATGAGTCGTCTCTCGTTGAATACCAACAAAGACTGAAGAATCCCTACCAATCACCGCCGAAGGGGCGTAGACTTTGGCTCTGAACCGTAGCTGGCCTTCACAAAAAAAAAATGTCATGCCCTAACAGCCAACAAAACCCTAGACGAACAACAAAACCAATGAAGACGTCACAAAATGTCATCATAATATATGCACAAACTCTTCCAAACTGTTTCGCCGGGGAAGCATGCGGACGCCTTTATTTGTAGTCACTGGTATAGTGTCTGTGGGAGAGAGTTTACCCAGCAGTGTTGATTATGTGGTGATTCTGCTCTTCAAAGCCCAGGTGGGGTGCTGTGTCCATACTGACCTGCTGTTAGCAGCTGGGTCTCTGTAAACACCAGCCACAGTTATCCTCTAGGGACGGAGGGGTGAGAGAGTAGTAACACTCACACACCTTATCAACTGTCAATCACTCCCCAAGCCACTGAGGTGACAGAGGTGACACAAACTACATCACAGTCACCATGGTGTTGTGATTTCCCAGTGGTCTCCTCCTCTTTTCTCCTTCTTCTCCTCTTCTCCTCACCAATTCCCCTCCGTTCCTCAGTATTTTCTCAGGGATCCAACCAGTGCAAAATAACAGCTGGCTGAGATGCTGAATTAAAAATGGCTAAATAAGTATTACATGTTAAGTGCAGTTTTGACTGGGTAGGAGAAGGGTGGTATATTGTTGGAGTGAGAGGATATGCCTTTCTCAGAAGATCCTGGCTTTTTTAGACAGGACACCCATGCGTAAGGATATTATAATGCCTAGAGGATCAAGATTTGGTAGATGTAAGGTCTAGTATACCACTGTTTTACATGGGGGATCCAGACTCTGGGATACTTACTGTATATATATATATATATATATATGTGTGTGTGTATATACAGTGGGGCAAAAAAAGTATTTAGTCAGCCACCAATTGTGCAAGTTCTCCCACTTAAAAAGATGAGAGAGGCCTGTAATTTTCATCATAGGTACACTTCAACTATGACAGACAAAATGAGATGCATTTTTAATGCATTTATTTGCAAATTATGGTGGAAAATAAGTATTTGGTCAATAACAAAAGTTTATCTCAACTCGTCGTGTTTGGAGGACAAATAATGCTGAGTTGCATCCAAAGAACACCATACCTACTGTGAAGCATGGGGGTGGAAACATCATGCTTTGGGGCTGTTTTTCTGCAAAGGGACCAGGACGACTGATCCGTGTAAAGGAAAGAATGAATGGGGCCATGTATCGTGAGATTTTGAGTGAAAACTACCTTCCATCAGCAAGGGCATTGAAGATGAAACGTGGCTGGGTCTTTCAGCATGACAATGATCCCAAACACACCGCCCGGGCAACGAAGGAGTGGCTTCGTAAGAAGCATTTCAAGGTCCTGGAGTGGCCTAGCCAGTCTCCAGATCTCAACCCCATAGAAAATCTTTGGAGGGAGTTGAAAGTCCTTGTTGCCCAGCAACAGCCCCAAAACATCACTGCTCTAGAGGAGATCTGCATGGAGGAATGGGCCAAAATACCAGCAACAGTGTGTGAAAACCTTGTGAAGACTTACAGAAAACATTTGACCTCTGTCATTGCCAACAAAGAGTATATAACAAAGTATTGAGATAAACTTTTGTTATTGACCAAATACTTATTTTCCACCATAATTTGCAAATAAATTAATTAAAAATCCTACAATGTGATTTTCTGGATTTTTTTCCAATTTGTCTGTCATAGTTGAAGTGTACCTATGATGAAAATTACAGGCCTCTCTCATCTTTTTAAGTGGGAGAACTTGCACAATTGGTGGCTGACTAAATACTTTTTTGCCCCACTGTATGTATATATATATATATATATATATATATATATATATATATATATATATATATACAGAATAATGTACAGTTTCCATTGTTCTCCCTCTTAGCTAAGGATGGATGATACATCTAGTAATGTAAAGTATGGCTTTACATATGGTACTATGGGACTGTTTTCAGCAGGATATCTCTCTCTGCCAGGTCCAGTACAACCACACTACATTACAGCCCATTGAGCCTGTCTATTGTCTGGCTAATAGAACTGAGTTTCCAGCCGCTCCACCAATACTGATAAACAGACATAACACTGTATTATGGCTCCCCCCAACACACACACACACACACAAACATACAAAAACACACAGTGCCTCAAGATCTGCTATGTGCTTTCCTGCACTTGAGGGGATGATTGTGTTCAGTAGTGTAATGTAACCTGCACTTGAGGGGATGATTGTGTTCAGTAGTGTAATGTAACCTGCACTTGAGGGGATGATTGTGTTTAGTAGTGTGATGTAACCTGCACTTGAGGGGGATGATTGTGTTCAGTAGTGTGATGTAACCTCCACTTAAGAGGATGATTGTGTTCAGTAGTGTAATGTAACCTGCACTTGAGGGGGTGATTGTGTTTAGTAGTGTAATGTAACCTGCACTTGAGAGGATGATTGTGTTCAGTAGTGTAATGTCACCTGCACATGAGGGGATGATTGTGTTTAGTAGTGTAATGTAACCTGCACTTGAGAGGATGATTGTGTTCAGTAGTGTAATGTCACCTGCACATGAGGGGATGATTGTGTTTAGTAGTGTAATGTAACCTGCACTTGAGGGGATGATTGTGTTTAGTAGTGTAATGTAACCTGCACTTGAGAGGATGATTGTGTTCAGTAGTGTGATGTAACCTGCACTTGAGGGGATGATTGTGTTCAGTAGTGTAATGTCACCTGCACATGAGGGGATGATTGTGTTTAGTAGTGTAATGTAACCTGCACTTGAGAGGATGATTGTGTTCAGTAGTGTAATGTCACCTGCACATGAGGGGATGATTGTGTTTAGTAGTGTAATGTAACCTGCACTTGAGGGGATGATTGTGTTTAGTAGTGTAATGTAACCTGCACTTGAGAGGATGATTGTGTTCAGTAGTGTAATGTAACCTGCACTTGAGAGGATGATTGTGTTTAGTAGTGTAATGTAACCTGTACTTGAGGGGATGATTGTGTTTAGTAGTGTAATGTCACCTGCACATGAGGGGATGATTGTGTTTAGTAGTGTAATGTCACCTGCACATGAGGGGATGATTGTGTTTAGTAGTGTAATATAGCCTGCACTTGAGGGGATGATTGTGTTTAGTAGTGTAATGTCACCTGCACTTGAGGGGATGATTGTGTTCAGTAGTGTAATGTCACCTGCACTTGAGGGGATGATTGTGTTCAGTAGTGTAATGTAACCTGCACTTGAGGGGATGATTGTGTTCAGTAGTGTAATATAACCTGCACTTGAGGGGATGATTGTGTTCAGTAGTGTAACATAACCTGCACTTGAGGGGATGATTGTGTTCAGTAGTGTAGGCATGTGTGTCTTTATTGTGTTACTGTCCAATGGAATGAGTGTCTCACACACACACACAAGAGCTGTGTGCCTGTGTGCGTTTGTGCATCTGTAATTGTTTGTGTGAGCGTGCGTGCAAGTGTGTGTGTGTGTGTGTGGATCAAATCAAATCTTATTTGTCACATGCTTCGTACACAACAGACTAACAGTGAAGTTATATAAAAATGAAATAGTGACACAAGGAATATTGTTACGGTTTTCTTCCGTCGAAGGAGAGGAGGACCAAAATGCAGCGTGGTTATTTCGATACATCTTTAATCAAAGATAAACACGAACAATACAAAAACAATAAACGTAACGTGAAAACCTAAACAGCCTTATCTGGTGCAAACAAACACAGAGACAGGAACAATCACCCACGAAACACTCAAAGAATATGGCTGCCTAAATATGGTTCCCAATCAGAGACAGCGATAAACACCTGCCTCTGATTGAGAACCACTCCAGGCAACCATAGACTTTTCTAGACAACCCCACTATACCACAATCCCAATACCTACAAAACCCCAAGACAAAACACACCACATAATTAACCCATGTCACACCCTGGCCTGACCAAAATAATAAAGAAAACACAAAATACTAAGACCAGGGCGTGACAAATATATACACAGTGAATAACTAATACAAATAATGAGTATAAAATAACATGACTATATACAGGGCGTATAAAATAACATGGCTATATACAGTAGGGCGTAGAAATAACATGGCTATATACAGTAGGGAGTAGAAAATAACATGGCTATATACAGGGCGTAGAAATAACATGACTATATACAGGGAGTATAAAATAACATGACTATATACAGTAGGGCATAGAAATAACATGGCTATATACAGTAGGGAGTAGAAAATAACATGGCTATATACAGGGCGTAGAAATAACATGACTGTATACAGTAGGGCGTAGAAATAACATGACTATATACAGTAGGGCGTAGAAATAACATGGCTATATACAGGGAGTAGAAAATAACATGGCTATATACAGGGAGTAGAAAATAACATGGCTATATTCAGGGAGTAGAAAATAACATGGCTATATACAGGGAGTAGAAAATAACATGACTATATACAGTAGGGCGTAGAAATAACATGGCTATATACAGGGAGTAGAAAATAACATGACTATATACAGTAGGGCGTAGAAATAACATGGCTATATACAGGGAGTAAAAATAACATGACTATATACAGGGAGTAGAAAATAACATGACTATATACAGTAGGGCGTAGAAATAACATGGCTATATACAGGGAGTAAAAATAACATGACTATATACAGGGAGTAGAAAATAACATGACTATATACAGTAGGGCGTAGAAATAACATGGCTATATACAGGGAGTAGAAAATAACATGACTATATACAGGGAGTAGAAAATAACATGACTATATACAGGGAGTAGAAAATAACATGGCTATATACAGGGAGTAGAAAATAACATGTTTATATATAGGGAGTAGAAAATAACATGGCTATATACAGGGAGTAGAAAATAACATGGCTATATATATATGCAGGGAGTAGAAAATAACATGGCTATATTCAGGGAGTAGAAAATAACATGGCTATATTCAGGGAGTAGAAAATAACATGGCTATATTCAGGGAGTAGAAAATAACATGGCTATATACAGGGAGTAGACAATAACATGACTATATGCAGGGAGTAGAAAATAACATGGCTATATACAGGGAGTAGAAAATAACATGGCTATATACAGGGAGTAGAAAATAACATGGCTATATTCAGGGAGTAGAAAATAACATGGCTATATACAGGGAGTAGACAATAACATGACTATATGCAGGGAGTAGAAAATAACATGGCTATATACAGGGAGTAGAAAATAACATGGCTATATACAGGGAGTAGAAAATAACATGGCTATATACAGGGAGTAGAAAATAACATGACTATATGCAGGGAGTAGAAAATAACATGGCTATATTCAGAGAGTAGAAAATAACATGGCTATATACAGGGAGTAGAAAATAACATGGCTATATACAGGGAGTAGAAAATAACATGGCTATATATATATGCAGGGAGTAGATAATAACATGGTTATATACAGGGAGTAGATAATAACATGGCTATATACAGGGAGTAGAAAATAACATGGTTATATATATATGCAGGGAGTAGATAATAACATGGCTATATACAGGGAGTAGATAATAACATGGCTATATACAGGGAGTAGACAATAACATGGCTATATACAGGGAGTAGAAAATAACATGACTATATGCAGGGAGTAGAAAATAACATGGCTATATACAGGGAGTAGAAAATAACATGACTATATGCAGGGAGTAGAAAATAACATGGCTATATTCAGAGAGTAGAAAATAACATGGCTATATACAGGGAGTAGAAAATAACATGGCTATATACAGGGAGTAGAAAATAACATGGCTATATATATGCAGAGAGTAGAAAATAACATGGCTATATTCAGGGAGTAGAACATAACATGACTATATACAGGGAGTAGAAAATAACATGGCTATATACAGTACAGGAAGTAAAAAAATAACATGGCTATATTCAGGGAGTAGAAAATAACATGGCTATATTCAGGGAGTAGAAAATAACATGGCTATATTCAGGGAGTAGAAAATAACATGGCTATATATAGGGAGTAGAAAATAACATGGCTATATACAGGGAGTAGAAAATAACATGACTATATGCAGGGAGTAGAAAATAACATGGCTATATTCAGAGAGTAGAAAATAACATGGCTATATACAGGGAGTAGAAAATAACATGGCTATATACAGGGAGTAGAAAATAACATGGCTATATATATATGCAGGGAGTAGATAATAACATGGTTATATACAGGGAGTAGATAATAACATGGCTATATACAGGGAGTAGAAAATAACATGGTTATATATATATGCAGGGAGTAGATAATAACATGGCTATATACAGGGAGTAGATAATAACATGGCTATATACAGGGAGTAGACAATAACATGGCTATATACAGGGAGTAGAAAATAACAGACTATATGCAGGGAGTAGAAAATAACATGGCTATATACAGGGAGTAGAAAATAACATGACTATATGCAGGGAGTAGAAAATAACATGGCTATATTCAGAGAGTAGAAAATAACATGGCTATATACAGGGAGTAGAAAATAACATGGCTATATACAGGGAGTAGAAAATAACATGGCTATATATATGCAGAGAGTAGAAAATAACATGGCTATATTCAGGGAGTAGAACATAACATGACTATATACAGGGAGTAGAAAATAACATGGCTATATACAGTACAGGAAGTAAAAAAATAACATGGCTATATTCAGGGAGTAGAAAATAACATGGCTATATTCAGGGAGTAGAAAATAACATGGCTATATACAGGGAGTAGAAAATAACATGGCTATATACAGGGAGTAGAAAATAACAGGGTTATATACAGGGAGTAGAAAATAGCATGGCTATATACAGGGAGTAGATAATAACATGGTTATATACAGGGAGTAGAAAATAGCATGGCTATATGCAGGGAGTAGAAAATAACATGGCTATATACAGGGAGTAGATAATAACATGGCTATATACAGGGAGTAGAAAATAACATGGCTATATACAGGGAGTAGAAAATAACATGACTATATATAGGGAGTAGAAAATAACATGGCTATATACAGAGAGTAGAAAATAACATGGCTATATTCAGGGAGTAGAAAATAACATGGCTATATACAGTACAGGAAGAAAAAAATAACATGGCTATATTCAGGGAGTAGAAAATAACATGGCTATATACAGTACAGGAAGAAAAAAATAACATGGCTATATTCAGGGAGTAGAAAATAACATGGCTATATTCAGGGAGTAGAAAATAACATGGCTATATACAGGGAGTAGATAATAACATGGTTATATACAGGGAGTAGATAATAACATGGTTATATAATGGGAGTAGATAATAACATGGTTATATACAGGGAGTAGATAATAACATGGCTATATACAGGGAGTAGATAATAACATGGCTATATACAGGGAGTAGAAAATAGCATGGCTATATGCAGGGAGTAGAAAATAACATGACTATATACAGGGAGTAGAAAATAACATGACTATATGCAGGGAGTAGAAAATAACATGGCTATCTATATACAGGGAGTAGAAAATAACATGTTTATATATAGGGAGTAGAAAATAACATGGCTATATACAGGGAGTAGAAAATAGCATGGCTATATGCAGGGAGTAGAAAATAACATGACTATATACAGGGAGTAGAAAATAACATGGCTATATACAGGGAGTAGAAAATAACATGGCTATATGCAGGGAGTAGAAAATAACATGGCTATATACAGTACAGGAAGTAAAAAATAACATGGCTATATTCAGGGAGTAGAAAATAACATGGCTATATACAGTACAGGAAGTAAAAAATAACATGGCTATATTCAGGGAGTAGAAAATAACATGGCTATATTCAGGGAGTAGAAAATAACATGGCTATATTCAGGGAGTAGAAAATAGCATGGCTATATTCAGGGAGTAGAAAATAGCATGGCTATATGCAGGGAGTAGAAAATAACATGACTATATACAGGGAGTAGAAAATAACATGGCTATATACAGGGAGTAGAAAATAACATGGCTATATGCAGGGAGTAGAAAATAACATGGCTATATACAGTACAGGAAGTAAAAAATAACATGGCTATATTCAGGGAGTAGAAAATAACATGGCTATATTCAGGGAGTAGAAAATAACATGGCTATATACAGTACAGGAAGTAAAAAATAACATGGCTATATTCAGGGAGTAGAAAATAACATGGCTATATTCAGGGAGTAGAAAATAACATGGCTATATTCAGGGAGTAGAAAATAACATGGCTATATTCAGGGAGTAGAAAATAACATGGCTATATTCAGGGAGTAGAAAATAACATGGCTATATACAGGGAGTAGATAATAACATGGCTATATACAGGGAGTAGATAATAACATGGTTATATACAGGGAGTAGATAATAACATGGCTATATACAGGGAGTAGAAAATAACATGACTATATACAGGCAGTATATAATAACATGGCTATATACAGAGAGTAGAAATAACATGGCTATATGCAGGGAGTAGAAAATAACATGGCTATATACAGGGAGTAGAAAATAACATGGCTATATACAGAGAGTAGAAATAACATGGCTATATGCAGGGAGTAGAAAATAACATGGCTATATGCAGGGAGTAGAAAATAACATGACTATATACAGTAGGGAGTAGAAAATAACATGGCTATATACAGGGAGTAGAAAATAGCATGGCTATATACAGGGAGTAGATAATAACATGGCTATATACAGAGAGTAGAAATAACATGGCTATATGCAGGGAGTAGAAAATAACATGGCTATATGCAGGGAGTAGAAAATAACATGACTATATACAGGGAGTAGAAAATAACATGGCTATATACAGGGAGTAGAAAATAACATGACTATATACAGGGAGTAGAAAATAACATGGCTATTTATATGGAGTGGAAAATTACATGGCTATATAGGTAGTAGATAATAACATGGCTATTTATATTTAGTGGAAAATTACATGGCTATATACAGGCAGTACCAGTCCCGTGTCGATGCGCGGGGTATGAGGTAATTGAGGTAGTTACCCTTTAATGCATTTGCCCACCAGGAAGAGACCGTTGTTTGGTTAGGCGGTGTTGCTGTAGCGCTCATGTGATTACTGAGTTTGCTAAACAAATGGCCACTGGATTCATGTAAATAATCCTGATGTCATTCTGGCAGGTAGTCATAGGCTACCAAATAATCAAGCCATGTTGGTATAGGCTACATTGTTGTTAACATTTAAATTAGATGGTTTTGGGAAAGTCTTTTCCATCTGTACCAGAAGACGGTGATTATTTGCATCATCGCTAACCGCTACTGTGTGTCCTCTAGACACACACGCACCACACACACACACAGAGAGAGAAAAGGGCATTCCTGTGCCGTTTCAGAAATTTGCCAGAAAATAGGAATCACTGATGCATTTTGTTCATGTCTTGTGATTCACTGGGCAAATGAATGCCCTTTCTAATCATTTCAATAGACTTAGTTGATTTCAAATAGTTGATTTCAAAATTAATTTCAAATAAAACATTTAATGTTGTTGAGTTTCATTTCAATGTCTGGTTTCGTTGTTTCCATCCGCGTTTTCTGCAACGTGTATTTTGACTACAAACACAGTCAACAGTGGAATGAAGGCAATCCCATCCCGGACAATATACAGGGGCATGTTTACGTGTCTGGTGAGGAGAAGGGGAACATGTCGAAGTGTGGCCGTGTTTAGGAAGTCATCACTGGAGTGATTAAAACATCAATTAAAATACACTCAGCCTCTCTAACTCTACTTGTGTCTCTCCATCTTTGTTTGGTCAGTGAGTATTCAGTTTTAAGTGTGTGTGTGTGCGTGTGGAGGTCACAATACAGTGTTGTGTTTATCTGAGAACACACACACACACACACTCACAGAAATACAGCCAACAAATACACAATACACTGACGGAAATATATCTTAATTTACACACTGCAGCGATATTAGATATTCCTGCTGTTAGATGATTTATAACTTGCAGTCCAACTCAGTTAGAAATACAAAACACTATAATGTCACACCATAACTTAAAGGACGATATTCTAGACACACACACACACACACACACACACACACACACACACACACACACACACACACACACACACACACACACACACACACAATGTTAAAGTGTGATTGATTCTCAGTGGGGAGCCAGCAGACGTTCACCCCTAAGTGTTTGTGGGGGTCAAGATGCTCTCCGTCCATCTCTCCCCTTAGCAACAAGTGCAGTGCTTTAAAAACAGTCACACGTAAGAGTGTGAAATACAGCGATTGCCAGAGTAATGAGGTTTTCCAAAAGGCCTTAGTCCGTTCGGGCCACCATAATATTGATTTAATTCATATTAATGCCACATGACAAGGCATAGCCGACTGTCAGTAACGGAACCAGGTTTTTTTTCCAGCTTGTGTGGGTGTCGGCGTGCCTGGCATTCATATGTGTGTTTGTGTGTGTCTCTCTCTCTCTCTCTCTCTCTCTGTGTGTCTGTGTGTGTGTCTGTGTGTGTTTGCCTGCGTATAAGCTTCTATCTCTCTTCTCTCCACAGTCTAGTAGGAAGAATATTGGCCTCTTCTTCCAACACACCCTGAGGGAGATGAACACTCCCAAGCATGGGCGTGTATGAATGGAATGTATAGACAAAATGGGCCCTGGTCCAGCTCTTTATACCCAAAGCAGTGTAGGCCTAACGTTATGATTATGTCTAATTAATTGGGTAATTAATTATGGAATATAAAAAATTTATTTTACAGTAAACAGTTTACAGTAAACCTATCATTTAAGTCGATAGGACTTTCTTAGCAAGTCGGGATAAACCGTACATGTCACAATTATAACCTCAAGGTTCTGTAGAGTTCTTTAAATGTCGGATTCAACATCTCAGAGACAGTGATATTATTTTATAACAGGAAAAATCTGTATTATAAAAACAAGGTAATACTACAGTACAGGATAAATGACTCCGTGACTCAGAATGATAAGCAATGATGAAGTAATTAGAATGGGGAAGGGAGGGAAACAGAGAGGAGGGTTTCTCTTAACTCAAGAGTAGGACAAGCTATCATTTAGGATGATTCTACATGAGACAAAGCAGGGAATTTAAGAGAGAGATATATCCTGCGTTGCATGCGCTTACGTGGAATTCCATAGTAGCTCAATCTCTGGCTGGATTCCCAAATGTCCTTTTAGTGGGAAAAGGGGAGAAGGTCCTTGTTCAGACAGTTCCGGGGTGGTGTCTTTGTCCGACTGAGATCCAAGTGAGAGCAGAGGACAATCGTTGAAATTCCTACATTGGTGTTTGGCCTCCGCTCATTGAGATCGGGGGGGGGGGGGGTCAATAATAAAGGGCGCTTTCCAGTTACCAACTACACCGACGTCTGAGAAGCAGAAGGATATCAGTCGTCCGTGGCTATTATTCACGTCACGCTTTTATAGTTCAGTTCGAATGGACAGCGTGGGCGGGGATAGGCTCCTAGGCCTGATTGGCTGAAGTGTTCCGTGGTCACTGTTAATTAACAGGAGGTGCCCCATGCCCAGGGAGGAGAGTAGTGTTCCGTTGTTGATGGATAAATCCTTTGTAAAAAAAAAAAAAAAAACGGGGAAAGGTGGGTAATTGTTCAGGGCATAATGTTCCCTACGTAATGATCACAAAACATGACACGTTCTCCTTGAAATACAGAGAAGTTATTCCCAACAGGGAAAAATAAACAATATCATTGAACATTTCTACAGCAGACAATGATCATAGGATACATCAGTACTTCCCCACCTAGAACCTTCTGATGTTAACAAGAATGCCGATCCCATATGAATGGTCTGGATTCTGTCCTTTTAGAGCAGAGCGATCCATTTGGCAGGTCTCTGCTGTTCCGGTGCCGTCCTGTCCTGGACAGAACGTTTGGAAGTGGATGTTCTGCTGTTTAATGGTTATCTTGTAATATATATATATATTTATTTTCCAGGGTGGGTCAACATTGAGACCAGTGTCTCATCTACAAGGGAAGCCTGTGAACATACACAATTTAATGCATATCATGTAATATTTGCATTGTAATTGTTTTTATTTATCCTTTATTTAACCAGGCAAGTCAGTTAAGAACAAATTATTATTTACAATGATGGCCTAGGAACAGTGGGTTAACTGTCTTGTTCAGTTTATGGTCTAAACATTATAAGGCACCATCAAAGACAAGTGTGGCTGTTTTTTGTTGGGAAAGGGGGGAGAAGAGCGGCTGGGTCGTGTCACGTCTTTTCATCTCTACCGTTGGCATGCCGACGGGAGAGTAGATATGTATTGCGTACACTCTGCCAACTGCCAGGCATTAGGAATTGGCCTGGTCTGTCGTCAGCGTCAGTAATCCAAACTGCTCTATAACCCATGTAGCAATACGCACCAAACTAAACAAGTCTCCTTTTGTTTATTTCACTGTGTTTATTTGTTTACACCTCTCATTTCCCACCGTGGAGTACGGGAGGTTTTAGATTGTTGTGTTGTTGTGTGTGTAGCCTAGACGTACTAATCAAACCGGATAAGGACTTGATACCTGGTGAAAGCTGCCTTTAGCTAATTTACCTGTGTAAGCTAGTTGATTCTGACAATGTGTCTACTGTGACTACGAACAGATGTAAGTGTGTGTGTGTTTGTGTGTGTGTGTGTGTGTGTGTATGTGTGTGTGTGTGTGGGCATACGTGCGTGGCTGGGTTAGCGGCAGTGTTTCCGTGTGCTCTGAGGCGTGTTAATGACAGCAGGCAGAAAATGAACAGACAATGAGCAGACTCATACATGATCTGCCGTACAGGTACAGTTCTGCGTGTGTGTGTGTCGGTGTGTGTTTGTGAGATGTTGATATGCCTGTAGGATTTAAACACTCGCTCCCCAATCCCCCCTTCCCCAAAACACGTATAAATATTGTTATATAAATTGTGCCTTCCTGTATTATGCTCATGCTAAAAAGGTCTATTCTATTCTACTGAGACATTTACTTTATGTTAGTTTTCTTATCTTGTATTATTTCTTATTGTTGTTGCAAGTTAGCATTTCAGGAACCATGTGTATCCTGTACATACGACTAATTTTTTATTTACCTTTATTTAACCAGGTAGGCAAGTTGAGAACAAGTTCTCATTTACAATTGCGACCTGGCCAAGATAAAGCAAAGCAGTTCGACAGATACAACAACACAGAGTTACACATGGAGTAAAACAAACATACAGTCAATAATAAAGTATAAACAAGTCTATATACAATGTGAGCAAATGAGGTGAGAAGGGAGGTAAAGGCAAAAAAAGGCCTTGGTGGCAAGGTAAATACAATATAGCAAGTAAAACACTGGAATGGTAGTTTTTCAATGGAAGAATGTGCAAAGTAGAAATAAAAATAATGGGGTGCAAAGGAGCAAAATAAATAAATAAATTAAATACAGTTGGGAAAGAGGTAGTTGATAGGGCTAAATTATATGTGGGCTATGTACAGGTGCAGTAATCTGTGAGCTGCTCTGACAGTTGGTGCTTAAAGCTAGTGAGGGAGATAAGAGTTTCCAGTTTCAGAGATTTTTGTAGTTCGTTCCAGTCATTGGCAGCAGAGAACTGGAAAGAGAGGCGGCCAAAGAAAGAATTGGTTTTGGGGGTGACTAGAGAGATATACCTGCTGGAGCGTGTGCTACAGGTGGGAGATGCTATGGTGACCAGCGAGCTGAGATAAGGGGGGACTTTACCTAGCAGGGTCTTGTAGATGACATGGAGCCAGTGGGTTTGGCGACGAGTATGAAGCGAGGGCCAGCCAACGAGAGCGTACAGGTCGCAATGGTGGGTAGTGTATGGGGCTTTGGTGACAAAACGGATTGCACTGTGATAGACTGCATCCAGTTTGTTGAGTAGGGTATTGGAGGCTATTTTGTAAATTACATCGCCAAAGTCGAGGATTGGTAGGATGGTCAGTTTTACAAGGGTATGTTTGGCAGCATGAGTGAAGGATGCTTTGTTGCGAAATAGGAAGCCAATTCTAGATTTAACTTTGGATTGGAGATGTTTGATATGGGTCTGGAAGGAGAGTTTACAGTCTAACCAGACACCTAAGTATTTGTAGTTGTCCACGTATTCTAAGTCAGAGCCGTCCAGAGTAGTGATGTTGGACAGGCGGGTAGGTGCAGGTAGTGATCGGTTGAAGAGCATGCATTTAGTTTTACTTGTATTTAAGAGCAGTTGGAGGCCACGGAAGGAGAGTTGTATGGCATTGAAGCTTGCCTGGAGGGTTGTTAACGCAGTGTCCAAAGAAGGGCCGGAAGTATACAGAATGGTGTCGTCTGCGTAGAGGTGGATCAGAGACTCACCAGCAGCAAGAGCGACCTCATTGATGTATACAGAGAAGAGAGTACAACTTGAAAGTTGAGGATATGTAGTACATGTATGGGTATTCATTAGGTGTGTGTATTAGTACATGTATGGGTATTCATTAGGTGTGTGTATTATGAATCAAACTATTATCCCATTACTGGTATGCAGTTGCATTATTCCTTAGCTGGGGTTTAAAGAATAGAGTCTAGGTAAAGGTGTGCCTGTCTATTTTCTATAGTGCTTTTCCCCCTAGCTAGAATGGCTAAGTGCGTGCATGCCCGAGAGTGGGAGAGAGAGAACGAGGGAGAGATATTGCTGAGAGAATGTGTATGTGTGTGTCTCTGTTTGTGTGTGTGTGTGCAACAGATGAGTGAAGACTCCAAATGGTTAAAGCAGAGACAGCCCTCCTCTCCCCTCCCCTCCCTTCCCTCGACCTCCTTTCCTCTCCCTCCTCCCCCGGTGGGTGTAAACAGACAGAGGCTCAACCTATAGCGCGCCTCCCTCCCTTCTTTCAGCCCCAAGCCCCTCCCCTCTCCTGCCAGCAGCAGCACGGCTCCGAAAGAGTGCCTCAAACTTGGAGAGAGCGAGAGAGAGAAAGAAAGAGGAAAGATTCCGTTTAGAAAGGCAGGCAGTGGCAGAGAGGGTGCGAGAGCGAGCGTGGACCAACCACCAACCAGCAGGATGCGCATTTAACCACCCACTGTCCAGCCTAAGGGGGAAAAAAAACGAAAAAAAGATCCAGCATTTTTTTCCTATTTTTTTATTCCTCCCTCTCTCGTTAATGAGTTGAGCTTGAAGCCTGAGCTTGATGCGATAGAGAGTGAGAGTGTGATTGTTCATTAAGAGGAGCCTCTCTGTTCTGTGTGTGCGTTTGAGAGAGTGAGTGGAATAGGAGAAACAGACTACTGCCAGTACTACTGTGCCCAGATAGAGAGAGAGAGAGAGAGAGAGAGAGAAAGCTCCAGAGATATCTAAGGCAAGTGTTTTGTGGAGTGGAAGACAAAAGGCGAAAAAAGCTCCAGGCAAGACACAGCGCAGCACCGTGTCTACCCAGCTACATGCCTCTGTGATCGGGTAACGAGAGCAGCCAGGAGGGCTCTGGCCGGATCCTTTTAACCCTTTTGGGGAAGGAACAACTGGAGGATTTCTTAACCAAGGTAACAGCTGAAACCAGTGTATTCTCTCTGCTGCTGCTAATTGACCTTCCTCAGTGTGCTGTTTATGCACCCCTCTCTCTCTCTCTCTCTCTCTCTGTGTGTGTGTGTGTGTGTGTGCGCGCGCGCGCCTGTGCATCCACTCGCCTTGCCAGTGGTCAATGCAATGTGATTATTTGCAGTCATTCCCATTGTCTGCTTTAAATGTGTGTTTAAATCATCTTCAAAGGAAAGGAGTTGTGTGTGTTGAGGGGACCTGTATCGCATGTTAATACGCTTCTCTCTCTGTGATTCCGTGACTCCGGCACTTTGAGAGTTGATTGGTGAGAGAGAGAGGGAAGTCAACGCTCCCCCGAAAAAAAGCTCCCTCGGAGCTCGGCTGCCCTCACCACTGTCAGATGTTCTGAATTAGAGCGAATAGTTTTTGCGAAGCCGAGCCCAGTCAGTGGTCCTTTTTTTGGTGCTGCTTGTGGTCAGAATTTCCAGCCTCTCCAAATCCACCCAGGCTATAATACCAGGCAGGATGAGGGGGCTGATGTTGTGGAGGGGGATTCTCAAGCCCTTTTTTGGATTGACTCAACAGCATAATAGATTAATTGTGTGTGTTGAGGATTTAGATTTAAAAGGCTGTGAAAAAGAGGGGTGTTTGTTTATGTCATTTTTATGGAAGTGTATATTTTCATGGTTATTTGATGTCCTGTCTTATAAGATGTGGAAACAGACAATAGCCTACAGTGCCGTTTGTAACACACGTAATAATTCTCACTCTCGTCCTGTTACGGGGAGAATAGACCCTTACACTGCAGGATAATTGGAACCATATTTTTTTGCGGGGGGTGTTTCGGAATTTGTCACTCTGTTACCTTTTCAATTAATTAGCCTGTTGTACATCCCCCGGCCTGCCGCTGAGTGATGGAATGATGCAACGAAAACAGACAGAACTGGACAACATAACAAGTGAATAACTGTCAGGCCGGGAATAAAATAGTGAACGATGTCACAATGCACCGGCTTTGCGTTCATAAAGGTCGTGGAGATGGCCAGATGTTAAAAGATGCTAAACATTATTTGTATTTTTTTTTTTTTACAAAAAATGGACAAGTCAGATGAGCTAGAAAAAGAGGATATCATGTGATATGCTTTTATGATTTCAATATGTTCATCATCTGTGTGTTATAGAAGTGTGGTTTGCCATATGTTCCATCAGTTAAGGAACTTAGATGGCTCTGCCGTATTAAAAACCAGACAATAGGAAGGAGTACTGGGGGCGCAGCAACAATGTGTGTGCTCAGGCGTTAAAGACGCTGTGAAATTCCACCAGTCAGTGATTCCTCTCAGGCCCACTACCACTGAGAGGAACCTGTGGCTTCTCATAATGTCAAACAGTTCCCCCGATTTGTTAAAAAACAAGAAAGAAATGGGCCTCTCTCTCTCTCTCTCTCTCTCTCTCTATCTATCCTTCTCTCTCTCTCTCTGTCTGTCATATTTCAGATCTGCGTGCCAAAGCCTCTGACCCTGTTCACGCCCCAAATAGCACCCTATTCCCTATATTGTGCACTTCTTTTGATCATAGCTCGGTAGGTCGTGCACTACACAGGGAATAAGGTGCCATTTGGGATGCTCACAATGAGAAATAAGCTGTCAAGAATTACTGAGGAGGCCGGGGCCATGTGCAAAGGTGTTTAATGTCCCTCTCATGCGGCGGGCCTTACTACATGGTTCCACTTTAACGCTCATACTAAGCCTCTCTAGTGATTTATGGCCCAGGACCCCATTCTTTGATTCCACACTACATTGATTTTGGAGAGGGGAAATAATGGTTTGCAATGTAAGACACTGAAAGAAAGAGTGGATGGAAGGGGGGGGGGCGAGGACGGTAGGAGGAAATAGCTGGCTGTCTTTCCTCTTCTCTTTCTCCCTCTCTTTCTTTCTCTTCACAAATGGAAAGAGATCGCCTAGCAACGGGGCCCAGGCTGTGCTTGGTGTGTGTGTGTGTGTGTGTGTGTGTGTGTGTGTGTGTGCGATATATACACTTAGTGTGTGTAGTAATCTGGCTGATGGACTGCATTACTGGAGCTATTACTCAATGAATAAAAGTTTTAATTCCGTTTGATACGCCGTCGTGATATTTCTCTGATTTAGCGCCTTGTAAAAACGGACCAGGTCACCTTTCCTTATCCACATAGTTCTCTGTTTTATTGTTCGTGTTATTACATTGAAGGGCATTTATCGTAGCGCAGGGGGGCCATTATTTTTTATTTAAAAAAAAATTAATACAAATGATGCCGGTTCAGAGTCCCAGACCTACATCTTGATGGCTGGGGGGGTTACATAATGGCTCAACTCATTGTTAATTTATAGAGGAAAATTGGAAAAGGCCCGACGGATCCGCTCCGGAGTAAAAAATAAATAAAAAACGGGAAAGGAGGGGAAATTGTGATTGACGTCGCCATTGGTGAAAAACGGCATCCACGGCCTATAGGCCTACAGTCTATTGCATCCACATTAGCATAATATGTGGTTATTATATAACCATGTTGTGATGGAGGGATGAGATGAGGGATGACAAAGAGCAATGTCCATGGGAATGGACATGAAAGAGGGGGTGAAGCGCTTGAAGTTTCATCGTCCGCACGGATGAGTAAAGAGCTCGTTCTATCTCTTTATCTCTGTTTCTCTCTCTCTCCAGCTCTTTGTGATTAAAGTTCATATCTCACCATGAATCCCTTTAGAACCCCCCCCCCCCCCCCCCCCCCGTCATTAGATAGGAGTGATTTACGAAGTGAGAGAGAAAGAGTGTGTGTGTATCTGCTGTTGAGGGATTGAGGAGTGAGTTTGGAGTGTTATCTAGCTAGGTGTTCAGACGGCTCTGTGATCGCTTCTTCCACTGATCTAGGAGGGCTAAAGAGAGGTACTGACTGACACTTCTGAAGGAGCACCTTCTCTCTCTCTCTCTGTAATTCTCCCCCCTTTTGTCTCTCGTTCTCATTATTTATCTCCCCCTTTCTCTTCTCCTATATAACAGCTCCGGTCCGTCCAGGGCCTCCAGAACTCACGTTAACAACACATACACTACATACCCATCAGCCAATCGATCGATTTTATTTTGTCATCACAGCTCTGCTCCAGATAAGACTCTGAGGAGGAGGCTTCTATTGTATATTGTTGCAGGCGGCTGTTGCAGGCGGTGCGCAGGAAATGGTGCCAAACAGTTAAGCTATACTCATCCATTTGGGATAAGAAGAAGGCCCCTCAATGGGTCTTGCTGCTTCCAGAATATTCTTTGTGATTGCCTGGCACGTACCACAGGGAGCCTGCTACAGATTGGACTGTTTGGCTGGGAGCCGGAGAGGAGCAGGGAAGGTTGGCCGGAGGAGAGTTTCTGACAAATAAACGGCACGCCGTCGATGGTATGCTAATGTCCCCGTCTGCCTGTGTGTGTGAGAAGACTTGTGTTTGGTGCGTAAATATGAATTAGATTGGATGCGTCCCAAATTGCACTCTATTCCCCATAATATTAATTCTTATTGTCCCAGCTCAAAAGTAGTGCACTTTTTTTTTTTTAATAGGGTATAGGGTGCTATTTGAGAGGCAGACGCGGATGGAGATTTAGATGCGTTCGTTACAGCGAGGAGACGCTAGTGTGTAGGAAAGAGGAAAGATCATTGAGGGAATTTATTGAATTAACCTATTATTTATTTTGGGATTGTTTCTCTGAAATTCTTCCTCTTCGGGAATGATAAGGAGGTATTCCAAATCCTTCCAGAACAACAACAATAGGCTGTACTTTTCTTGCATTAATTTATGCCTAAGTCCTAAAATATATATACACATAAATACACACATTTCAAAAATATATTTAAATGCAGGAAAAATGTAATAGATATTGTAATTTAAATTAAAAAATAATAAAGTAGGAATATATACCATTTAAATGATAAAGAATAAGGTTTAGTATAAATAGAAAATCCAGAATTGTTTTAGTGGGCAATTTTTTTTATTGGCTCTAAAAAATGTAAGATTTATGATTCTTTCAAAAATCAAATACTAATGAATTAATAATTATTAAAATAATAATTGTACCAATAACAGCACCATATATAGTTCTATTTCTATTATCACCTTATACAACCTGCCGTAAATAAAATAACATGAGCATGTACTAATTTGGGGCTGACAGAGTGTGAGAGCCAGGGGAAACAAAGGTCATCATGGGGGTCAAACACAGGAAATTATCCTTGTGATGGAGTAGCCTGGCCCTATGGACATGCACGCACGCACGCGCGCGCACACACACACACACACACACACACTGCTGGGTCATAAATCCTCATATGAATAATACAGGGACTACCCCAGCCACTGCATTTCCCCACAGTACCATTACAGAGGAAAGGATGTTATATACAGTCTCTTTGTGAAGGCTGCTGATTTTCTCCTCTTGTTTTCTATTGTTATCGAATTGAGATGATAGTTATTTTCCACTCCAGTTGAGAAGGACCCCTAGGCAGGTGTGTGTGTGTGTGTGTGTGTGTGTGTGTATGTGTGTATGTGTGTGTGTGTGTGTCGGTCCTGAGTTCTCCCTCTCCTGATGGAGCCAGACAGAGGTTGTGGCTGTGTCCCGGGCTGTTCTGGTCCGGGGGGACGGTGACAGAGTGACCATCCTTACCGTAGCGTGGCTTAGCCGCCGACTGAGCCCAGATAGAATAACAGTAGTTTCAGTTGAGGTGACGGTGATAAGCAGGGCCCATACATCACGGCGGAGAGGTAGCACCACAGGCTATCACACGGGGGACAGGAAAAAGACCACGGCACATCTATTCAGACAATGCCCATGGTGTCCTATTCTCAGAGTGCTGATATAGCACCAGGTCGCCTCTGTCAGTATAATTGCATTCATTATGATCTAAAAGGCCAAACTGATCCTAGATCAGCACTCCTATTCTGAGCGGCTTTGTGAATTGGGGCCCTGATCTCCTGAGCTGAGATATTATAACTGGAAAGCGTGAGGAAGCCAACGTTAAAGTTAACGTGTCTTAGTGAGACTAAACAAAACTAAATTTGCTATTAATGTGGTCTACCTGAACTGACAAGGCTAACTCTAAGCTAATCGCTAGGTTGTATGACTTGGCTGCGTAGACTCTCACACCTGGGAGTTAAATGGGTATATATTAAATAAGCATGTATTTGTGCTTTCAATGTCTCGTCTAGCTGGTGGTTATTGGAGTTGACTAAATAAATCCTTGTCAGCAGAATTGTCCCCTGTTGGCCTGGTAATGTGTGGTAACTCGATTACCCGGTAGCCATATTACCCTTGACTCTACCTCAACGTTACGAGAGCACACAACACACACACACAACACACAGTAGCTAGCTCCATCTCTCCACGGCAGCACCTGCCAGGCCTCTCTCCTCTCTCCTCTCTCCTCTCCATCCCCTCTCTCCTCTCTCGTCTCTCCTTTCTCCTCTCCATCCCCTCTCTCGTCTCTCCTCTCTCGTCTCTCCTCTCCATCCCCTCTCCTCTCTCGTCTCTCCTCTCTCTCGTCTCTCCTCTCTCGTCTCTCCTCTCTCGTCTCTCCTCTCTCTCGTCTCTCCTCTCTCCTCTCTCCTCTCTCCTCTCCATCTCCAGCGAGGGGGAAAGAGGAAATAAAGCCTCCATTCAACGGCTCATAGACCGAGACGCCCACATGTATAATAGAACAGTCCAATCGTAAAGCTTCAGATTCATACACTCTCTGTGTGTGTTCTGTGTGTGTGTGTGTGTGACTGAAGAGGGGAGCGAGAAGGGTAAATCTAATATATGAGCCAGTGCCTCTGCTATCCACCAGATATTTTACGATACAAACAGCTACTGAAGGATCATTCAGTAATAATGAATAAATGACTTAGTTCTGATCCACATAACGGCCCATTAGGTTTGTTCTGAAAGGAGTCGAGGTGCTGAATAAGTGGATGTATAAGAGCGTTTATCCTGTGTACTGGACTTACAGTGTTGTTTTGTTTTATTTCAGTCTGGAATCTCTTCTTCAGAGAACCTATTTTGTACGCTGCACGACACTTACAATTTGTACTTGTGTCTGTTATTTAAATGTCTCTGATAACAGCCAAGGAGGCGGTTTAAGGTAATGTTCCCTTTGTCAAACTACATAGTTGTTCATCTGTAGTGAGGCAAGGCTGGGAGATGTGATGGAGGACACTTGGCCAGAGATATAGACCGGCAGCAGCCACGTCCACCAGCCCAGACACTGTGTGGAGAGAGCACACACACTCCATCTATGGGGAAGATTGATGTGTGTGTGTTTAGGGGCGTTGCATTGATATTTTGTGTAGGTGTATGTGCGTGTGTGCTGTACATGTGTTCGGGTGATACATTGCTCATGTTTGTGTGTGTGTGTGTGTGTGTGTGTGTGTGTGTGTGTGTGTGTGTGTGTGTGTGTGTGTGTGTGCATTGACGTCCGTCAGCTTGTGTGTGTGTTTCTCTGTGTGTGCCCACTCCCGTCTCCTTGCATTGGAATCCATCCCGTTGTGAGCCAGAGCCCCCACTATGCCACTAGGCCCAGAGGGGATGTAGCTAGGAGGAGACCCTAACCAGTCTCCCTCTCCCTCCCACACAGAAAGACCCAGCCCTTCTATTGTTTCCGCCCGGCTCGGCAATCCCTCCCCAGGATCATGCATCACACACACACACACACAGGATCAGGGCTCACGCACACACACGCACGCCACTCACACACACATGCACACTCTCGGAGGCTAGCTGGCTTTCCCGTTGATCATTTGAGGAGAACCTCTCCCCCCTCCAACTCCCCCTAGTCTCTTTTCATTGCCTGCTTCACTGCAGCTCTGCCTAACAAATGCTTTACCAGACCTCTCTCTCTCTCTCTCTCTCAGCTATATGACCCTAGGGCAAAAGGGAAGGAGAGAGGGGGATGAGGAGATGGGAGGGAGGGACAGCCAACCAACCATCCACTCACCCACCTCTTTTGTTTGGGGGTTAGAGGCACAGCAAGGTTGTGACCTTTTAAGACGAGGGCCTGGGGCTCGGGTTACAGGAGCACAGCCTGGGCTAGATGCAGGGAGGGAAGATGTCTGTCTGTCCCTGCTCAGCCACATGTGTTCGGCAATCAACTGAACAATGTCATCAGCACTAACACTGCCATTACCACATCTAACCACATGTGTCATCAGCCCCCACAGGGAGGAGACAGGTTTAAGGTTTAAACACACACACACACAGACACAGACACACACATACGCAGACACACACACACACACACACACACACACACACACACACACACACACACACACACACACACACACACACACACACACACAGACAGAAGAGCCCAATCCCCAGAGAAGGGTAGAGAAAGAGGCAGGGATGGCTGGATATAGAGAGAGATTTATCACTGGTAGTTTGGCATTGAGCTGCTCTGGTTTTAATGTGGGGTAATCAGCACCCGTCCGTCCGTGTTTCCACATGCTGGTCCAGTTGTCACGGGGGAGCAGTGTACTGAGAGGGAGCGAGGGGGTCGGCAACATACAGTCTACAGGAACAGTTGTCTGTATCCTTATTGTTTACACAGTCTACACTCTGCACAAGGGCTGCACAAGGGTGGGTGGTAGCTGTGTGTGTGCGTATGTGCGTGTGTGTGTGTGTGTGTGTGTGTGTTGAGTGAGAGCACATCTCAGTCTCTAGCTACGTACAGTATATACTATGTTGCCCTTGGGTGTAGGTGGAAAAGCCCATTTGGCTAGTCTAGCACCACTCCCCATAGCACCACTGTACTGAACCACATTACTGGTGATCACCACTACCCATAGCACCACTGTACTGAACCACATTACTGGTGATCACCACTACCCATAGCACCATTGTACTGAACCACATTACTGGTGATCACCACTACCCATAGCACCACTGTACTGAACCACATTACTGGTGATCACCACTACCCATAGCACCATTGTACTGAACCACATTACTGGTGATCACCACTACCCATAGCACCACTGTACTGAACCACATTACTGGTGATCACCACTACCCATAGCACCATTGTACTGAACCACATTACTGGTGATCACCACTACCCATAGCACCACTGTACTGAACCACATTACTGGTGATCACCACTACCCATAGCACCACTGTACTGAACCACATTACTGATGATCACCACTACCCATAGCACCACTGTACTGAACCACATTACTGGTGATCACCGCTACCCATAGCACCATTGTACTGAACCACATTACTGGTGATCACCACTACCCATAGCACCACTGTACTGAACCACATTACTGATGATCACCACTACCCATAGCACCACTGTACTGAACCACATTACTGATGATCACCACTACCCATAGCACCACTGTACTGAACCACATTACTGGTGATCACCACTACCCATAGCACCACTGTACTGAACCACATTACTGATGATCACCACTACCCATAGCACCACTGTACTGAACCACATTACTGGTGATCACCACTACCCATAGCACCACTGTACTGAACCACATTACTGGTGATCACCACTACCCATAGCACCACTGTACTGAACCACATTACTGGTGATCACCACTACCCATAGCACCATTGTACTGAACCACATTACTGGTGATCACCACTACCCATAGCACCATTGTACTGAACCACATTACTGGTGATCACCACTACCCATAGCACCACTGTACTGAACCACATTACTGGTGATCACCACTACCCATAGCACCACTGTACTGAACCACATTACTGGTGATCACCACTACCCATAGCACCACTGTACTGAACCACATTACTGATGATCACCCTCTCCTCTCCCATGCCCTTTTGTCTTCAACAGTAAGTCCCTCATTAAGTAATATCCGCCTCTCTCTCACACACACACACACACCGCGTGTTTCCCCACTAAAGGGTTAAGAAAAGGAGCTGTGTTTGTTGACTGTGTAAAGCCTGTAAGGTACAGCTGCTCTGACATTTAGCCTGCTGCTCGTTGTTTGTTTGTTTATCCGTCTCAACACAAAGCTGTATACTAATCAGCCCTCATAGCGACAGATACAGTACACTTACTTGGCAACACATTTCTGTTGTTATTTATTTTTTCTCCATTTCTTGGTCTGTCTCTCTCTCGGTTTTAGGCTCCTTCTCAGTCTCTCTCTCTCTCCGCTCTCTTTATCTCTCTTTCTCTCTCATCTCTCCTCTCTCTCGATTTTAGGCTCATTCTCGGTCTCTCTCTTTCTCTTTCACTCTTTTTCTCTCACTCTTATCTCGCGCTCTCTCTCTCCCCCTCTCTTTTCTATCTCTCTTTTACCTCTCGCTCTCTCTCTTTCTCTCTCTCTCTCTCTCTCTCTCTCTCTCTCTCTCTCTCTCTCGCTCTCTCTCTCTGTTATCTACCCTTAAAAAATGACAGAGAAATGTCAATTTTAATTAAAGAAGTGCTATAAAAGATAGTGTTATAAATCAGGGTCTCTGTTGTGTTTGAAGTGCAGACACACGGACCAGTTGTTTCTCTTCACCCTATTCTATCTAAATACAACTTCAGCATGAACGTCAGGCCCTCCATTTATGGACATGTCATTTATATATATATATATATATATATATATATATATATATATATATATATATAATGTTGCTGTAGATATAATAACTTTGTGTGTGTAACATGTTGGGATGGAGAGGCAGAAAAAAGGATGGTTAAAAAACAGAGAAAGAGAGTTACAGAGCAATGTGCCCTCCTAGATATGGTAGAGATCTATCACAATGCCCAGAACATGTGTTCTTTTGCAGCTATGGTTCACACACACACACGCTCACACATACAGACGTAGGCACACACGCCCACATTAACACCCCCCCCCCCACTGAACACACACACACACACACGCCCACATTAACACCGGTCCCCCCCGAACGCAGACATACTCACACGCTCACACACACAGTCGTAGGCACACATACACATTAACACCCCCCACCGAACACACACACACACACACGCCCACATTAACACCGGTCCCCCCCCCCCCCCCACCGAACACACACACACACACACACACACACACGCCCACATTAACACCCCCCCCCCCCCCCCCCCCCCCCCACCGAACACACACACACACACATTAACACCGGTCCCCCCCGAACGCAGACATACTCACACGCTCACACACACAGTCGTAGGCACACATACACATTAACAACCCCCCCCCCCCCCCACCGAACACACACACACACACACACACACACACACACCCTGTCCCATCATTGACATTCCAGTCTCTACCCACGAGCCCCTTTCCCAACACAGTAGACTCCTTCTCCTCCTCCCCCTCTCCTATAAAAGCCCAGTCAGACAAACGCCTCTCCCATGCCTTCTCTTTTCTCTCTCTCTCTCTCTCTCTCTTTTCTTTTCACTCAGCTCCTTAATTACCTTGGGCGTAATTAGCCACAAGAACAACCAATTATTTGTATTTAAGTAGCTACTAATTCACAACTTTGTTCCTAATAGGTCATTAAAGAGAAATTTAAAGTAAAAATACTGTTTAATGTATAATTGCCTCTTTAAGAAGATAAATAACAACTTTTCCCTGAGTTTGATTTCTAAATAAGCATTTATTTGAGTAAAAAAAAATGAGTAGATGTGTTTTTATAGAAGTTGATACAATTAATGGTGGCTACCTTGTGGCATTACATAATTATCCTGTTAATTCTACATTTAACAGTTCAGGTTTTAATTCCTTTCGTTGATTACACTTGATAAATCGCCAGGGAACACTTGTGAATGAACCACTCTCAGATGACAAGTAATTAGTGGCTAATCAGGCAACTCCCAGTAATCAACCGAAAGAGAAACAACATATTTAATAGTCATTTAATTGGCGGTGTTCAGAACGGCTGTAGCCTTATGTAGTGACTTTGTGTCATCGTAGCCTTATGTAGTGACTTTGTGTCATCGTAGCCTTATGTAGTGGCTTTGTGTCATCGTGGCTTTGTGTCATCGTAGCCTTATGTAGTGGCTTTGTGTCATCGTAGCCTTATGTAGTTGCTTTGTGTCATCGTAGCCTTATGTAGGGGCTTTGTGTCATCGTAGCCTTATGTAGGGGCTTTGTGTCATCGTAGCCTTATGTAGTGGCTTTGTGTCATCGTAGCCTTATGTAGGGGCTTTGTGTCATCGTAGCCTTATGTAGGGGCTTTGTGTCATCGTAGCCTTATGTAGTGACTTTTTGTCATCGTAGCCTTATGTAGTGGCTTTGTGTCATCGTAGCCTTATGTAGTGGCTTTGTGTCATCGTAGCCTTATGTAGTGGCTTTGTGTCATCGTAGCCTTATGTAGGGGCTTTGTGTCATCGTAGCCTTATGTAGTGGCTTTGTGTCATCGTAGCCTTATGTAGTGGCTTTGTGTCATCGTAGTCTCCAGGTCACCAGTCAGAACTTGAAGTGTCTCGCTGATGAAGCACTAGTTATGACTGGTTGGTTGTCAGACTGTGTGTCACTTACAGTGTGTGATGGATGAGTGCATGGAGAGTACACACACACACACACAGACACTGGGTTATGAGTTGAATTGCACAATGTAGGACAGTAAAGGGCAGAGGCTGGGGTCTATGACAGCCTATATGTACCTACCACTAGCACTGTCTGTAGCCCAGTACCCATTGTGCTGTGGCTATAGGGCCACACCAGCTCTAACTATAGCTTATTGTTAAGGCAGATTCCTCTATTTAGACTCCAAGTCCATTCATCCTATTATAATGAATACTACCGTCCAGCATTAGATAATACTGATCTCGATAACCTCATAACAACTCACATCTACTCTAGTCACTGCCAAGCTTCTTACAGAGAAGTGACACAGTGATTCAAGATATTCCTTGAGGGGGAAATGACAGACTGTGTCTTCTTACTGCTTTATACGAGTGGATCATTCAATGTCCTTGCAGCGTAGACAAACACAACAGATGTGTGGATACGCTGAGCTTCCTCATCTGGTCTCAAAACAGCGTAAACGATACAATCAAACACAATCAAATTCCCATCAAAAAAGACTTGTTCGGATGAATCAGTCTTTTCAGCTTCTCAGCTTGCCAGGCTTACAGCATGGCTGAACGCTCGTTGGGCAGAATTGACTTTATCCCTTTGCCGTCTGTGTTGGCTGGGAATTGGCTCTGGGCTGTGTCCCAAATGGCACACTATTTCCTATGTAGAGCTCTAGATCCCCAGGGCTGTGGTCAACAATAGTGCACTATATAGGGAATACCTCTTATTTGATATAGTCTGTCTTTTACTCCCACCATTATACACTATATTACTTTAACTGCTGCCATGTTAAAAAGTGGCAAAAATAACTGGGGCCTTTTTAAACTGTGTTTGATTGTCCCCGAGTGGAGATGGGTGAGTGGAGTGGTAGAGAACCAGTGGAAAATTCATTAGTAGCAGATTTAAGATGAATGAAGTGTGTGTCTGTGTGTGTGTGAGTCTGTGTTTAAGTGTGTGTGCGTCATCTCCAAGTGAACACTTATTCCGTTACACCACTAATGGCAGCAATATAAGCGTGCCGTAAAGATGTAGAATTTGAAATGAATTCCGGTGCCAGCTAGCTTGTCTGTTTTAATGTGATTCTATGGCTAAGACAGAGCTGGAGGTTGTTTCCTATCCACCTCTGAGGATTTGGACTGACGCATGTCCTACAGACTGGATGTCACAACATCCCATGCTGACATGTCAAAAAGCATATAGCACATATGGAGGTGAAGCGTATACGGAGGTGAAGCCTATACGGAGGTGAAGCCTATACGGAGGTGAAGCGTATACGGAGGTGAAGCGTATACGGAGGTGAAGCGTATACGGAGGTGAAGCGTATATGGAGGTGAAGCGTATATGGAGGTGAAGCGTATATGGAGGTGAAGCCTATACGGAGGTGAAGCCTTTTACGGAGGTGAAGCCTATACGGAGGTGAAGCGTATACGGAGGTGAAGCGTATACGGAGGTGAAGCGTATACGGAGGTGAAGCGTATACGGAGGTGAAGCGTATACGGAGGTGAAGCGTATACGGAGGTGAAGCCTATACGGAGGTGAAGCGTATATGGAGGTGAAGCGTATACGGAGGTGAAGCGTATATGGAGGTGAAGCGTATATGGAGGTGAAGCGTATATGGAGGTGAAGCGTATATGGAGGTGAAGCGTATATGGAGGTGAAGCGTATATGGAGGTGAAGCGTATATGGAGGTGAAGCGTATATGGAGGTGAAGCGTATACGGAGGTGAAGCGTATACGGAGGTGAAGCGTATACGGAGGTGAAGCGTATACGGAGGTGAAGCGTATATGGAGGTGAAGCGTATATGGAGGTGAAGCGTATATGGAGGTGAAGCGTATATGGAGGTGAAGCGTATACGGAGGTGAAGCGTATACGGAGGTGAAGCGTATACGGAGGTGAAGCGTATATGGAGGTGAAGCGTATATGGAGGTGAAGCGTATATGGAGGTGAAGCGTATATGGAGGTGAAGCGTATATGGAGGTGAAGCGTATATGGAGGTGAAGCGTATATGGGCGCAAAGAGTCGTCTGTTCTTTCGACCGATTGATTGGTCAAAATGTGTATTTTTCCATAAATAGACACATCCTATGTGTTTTAAGCAAATCAACTATATGCACTGAGTTTGTCTGATGCTTTAAGCACACTGTTTGATGAAATAATTAAGACACACAAATGATTTAATTGTGGCCTCAGACTTACTGCACTGTGTTAAAGAAAAACTACAGCAAGTGACTGTGTGACTAGCACCCGTTGACTTTCTCTCCTCCCTGCTGCAGCAGCCACCTCGTAACATCAACAGTGTTTATCGAGCTGTCCGTGTTGCTGAAGCTTCAACATAATTGCAGCCATTTCTGACTGAAAAGTTCTGTTAACGATATACCTCATCTGTTTAGGAAAAACATTCCCTATTCCCTCAACCCTTGCTCTCTTTACGTGGCACGTATGCATCACATGCACGGGACCAATAGGGGCTGACCTGTAGCATATCATAATCACATCAATAAATTGGTTATACCAAACTCCGAACACCGTAACACGTGACAGAAAAATGGATGCAGAGGACATGACAAATAAACTTGAAACGGGGGAATGTTTACTGGTTGCTCAGGAGGTAAAGGGGAAGTCAGATGTGTGGAATAAATGTGGCTACTTGTGTAAAATACTGGAGATCAAGAAAAACAAGGTAAGGAGCCAGCGCTGCGTGCATTTTGTGTCAAACAGGTGCTGTTAGATTACAATATAATTTCTCTGACCTTTGGGAATGTAAACAACATTAAATAAATGATAAGCGTACCAGAGAGTCTGTAGTAAAGTTTTTTTATTTTTTATTTTGTAAAGCCTTTATTACAGCAAAAGCAAAGACTCCAACCCGTCGCATTCATTCATGAATGCAATTTCCATGGAATGGTTTATTTATTGTTTAGGCTAATTATTCAAGGATCACTTTGTTATATTTAAAAATGAAAATGCTTGATTACATTTCAAATCATGAATGACTCGTACGCTGTGTGATGACATGGACGAATGGATGATTGATTGATACAGTAGCCTATAGAAGTATTGAAATATAGTTACGGTATTAAGACTAAACAGGATGAGCTCTTAGGTCTACAGCTCAATGGTGGTTATACAAGGCTGCCATACTAAGCCTACTAATGATAGACATGACTTATTATCATTATAATAATAATAATAGTAATAATAACAATAAGAAGGAGATCAAGAAAAAGGATGGATATTATTATTATTATTATTCTGACAATTTGGAACAGTGTAAACAACACTAAATAAATGATAAATAATACCAGAGAGGCTGTTCTGACAAAAAAAAGTGAATGGCTTTATTACTGCATAGCAAATATTAAAAACGGACGAATTTATGAAATTGTTTATCCGACACGTTGTGGTTGATGCGCACGAAGGCGGAGTCAGTAGGCTATTAAATAAACACTCAAACAGGCAACAGAAGCAGGATCTGTCTTATTTCTGTAAATTTACACTACCGGTCAAAAGTTTTAGAACACCTACTCATTCAAAGGTTTTTCTTTATTTTTACTATTTTATATATTGTAGAATAATAGTGAAGACATCAACACTATGAAATAACACATATGGAATCATGTAGTAACTAAAAAAGTGTTAAACAAATCAAAATCTATTTTAGATTTGAGATTCTTCAACTAGCCACCCATTGCCTTGATGACAGCTTTGCACACTCTTGGCATTCTCTCAAGCAGCTTCATGAGGTAGTCACCTGAAATGCATTTCAATTAACAGGTGTGCCTTGTTAAAAGTTCACTTCTTAATGCGTTTGATCCAATCAGTTGTGTTGTGACAAGGTAGGGGGAGTATACAGAAGATAGCCCTATTTAGTAAAATACCAAGTCCATAATATGGCAAGAACAGCTCAAATAAACAAAGAGAAACAACAGTTCATCATTACTTTAAGACATGAAGGTCTGTCAATACGGAACATTTCAAGAACTTTTAAAGTTTCTTCAAGTGCAGTCGCAAAAACCATCGAGCGCTATGATGAAACTGTCTCTCGTGAGGACCACCACAGGATTGGAAGACCCAGAGTTACCTCTGCTACAGAAGATAAGTTAATTAGAGTTACCAGCCTCAGTAATTGCAGCCCAAATAAATGCTTCACAGAGTTCAGGTCACTGCCACATCTCAACATCAACTGTTCAGAGGAGACTGTGTGAATCAGGCCTTCATGGTAGAATTCTTACAAAGAAACCACTACTAAAAGGACACCAATAAGAAGAACAGACTTGCTTGGACCAAGAAACACGAGCAATGGGCATTAGACCAGAAGAAATTTGTCCTTTGGTCTGGAGTCCAAATTGGAGATTTTTGATCCACACCACTGTGTCTTTGTGAGATACAGTGTGGGTGAACGGATGATCTCCACATGTGTGGTTCCCACCATAAAGCATGGAGGAGGAGGTGTGATGGTGTGGGAGTGCTTTGCTGGTGACATTGTCTGTGATTTATTTAGATTTCAAGGCACACTTAACCAGCATGGCTACCACAGCATTCTGCAGTGATATGCCATCCCATCTGGTTTGGGCTTAGGGGGACTATCATTTGTTTTTCAACAGGACAATGACCCAAAACCCACCTCCAGGCTGTGTAAGACTTAAAGTGATGGAGTGCTGCATCAGATGACCTGGCCTCAACCAAATTGAGATGGTTTGGGATGAGTCGAACCGCAGAGTGAAGGAAAAGCAGCCAACAAGTGCTCAGCATATGTGGGAACTCCTTCAAGACTGTTGGAAAATCATTCCAGGTGAATCTGGTTGAGAGAATGCCAAGAGTGTGCAAAGTTGTCGTCAAGGCAAAGTGTGGCTATTTGAAGAATCTCAAATAGATTATATAACTAATTATGTTGGGGTTTCCTCTCTCCTCCCTTTTCTTAGACAATTAAGTCAAAGGCTGTTTTCTCTTCTCCTAACTCCACTGCTGCTTCCACAGCATTGTTCTCAACACCAATATGCTGGTTAACTTTGCTATTATGCACATAGCAACATGGTCTAGGAAAAGGCGCCAATTTAACAGTGCACTGATGTGTTTCAGAACCGCAGACAGCGACCGCTATCCAATGCGGGAGAAAACGCATAATATTAATTTTATTCGTGTTGCACCGGTGTTCCTACGTAGTATAGCCATATAGAATTTCAGTAGCACATCTTAGACTTATGGACTGTGCCATCCCCACGGCCATACTGTATGTCCCTATCTACCTCGTACCTCGACTTGGCACTGGTACCCAGTGTATATGGCCAAGTTATCGTTACTCATTGTGTATTTATTCCTGTGTTATTGTCTTTATATGATTTTTCTCTCTGCATTGCTGGAAAGCATATCACTGTCAGTCTACACCTGTTGTTTACGATAAAAAACATTTCATTTTATTTGAACTTACATATGTGCATGTTGAATGTATATGTATATGAGATGACATTGAATAAGAGTGTATGAAATGAAACCACTTCACCACAAACAGCCTGAGAGACACACATTCAAACACATGGCCCTCTTACTTACTTACTTACTCACCAATCCACGCCACCGCACACCGCTGCATTTGCCCAGCCACTGTCCATCACCTCAGATAAACCAGACGACACACAACCACTACCACACACACACACACACACACATTCAAATCACATTAGACCAGATAAGCAGAGGGAGAGAGGATTTTCTGTGTGAATGTGAATGAATGGCCGTGCAGCGCTCACCACCCTGCAATTTGACTGGACATTGACTGGACATTGGAGGGAAATGGATTGATGAGCTAAATAGTAGTCAGGTCATCGTTCAGGTGTCTAGACTAGAGGAAACATCCTATTGTGTTAAACAAATGCAGCGGTAGAGGTAGACGGTCAAATAGAGACTGTTATCCTCTTTATCTATCATATCAGTCTGTGGTGAATCTCTCTCTTCCTTTTCTCTCTCTCTCTCAACTACATTACAATGCTTTCCCTCTCTCTGTTTTAATCAACCTTTCAAGGTTGTTTATTTTAACGCGTTGGGTTTACCTGCAGTCAGCAAATCAGCAGCTAACAACAAGTCTGGAGCATGATAAGTCACCATGCCAATGTGTTCTGCATGGCCATCAGTAAACGCATATGTTCCCCATGCTGAGCACACCTATTAATTACCATAGGTAGTAGTTGTGTGTGTGTGTGTGTGTGTGCGTGTGCGTGTCCGTGTGTGTGTGTGTGTGCATTCGTGTGTTGAGAATCCAGGCATTGCATTGTCATGCTAAGAATAATGAGGACATAAGGCCTAGTAAAACAGCAGGTTAGCGTTCACTGCTAATTTACAACTGGATGCTAAGGCACGCGCTACAGGGTTTACAATGCAAAACTGTCAATGTAGCGTAGCCTAGCATAGAGCGCCAAGTGGGCCAATTGCTCATTGTTAGTGGTAGCAGCTAATTAACTCATGCAAAATGGTTGGGCTTCACTGTGAGTTTATTATTAGCCTAGCGTATCTTAGCTTAACTTAGCGTTAACTGTCCTGTTTTATTGTCCTGCTACAGATGAGCTACTTTGTCGGAAGAGTGGGTTTGGGCTTGCCATGTGTTAGCTGTGTGAAGCAGAGGAGCAGGTACAGACAGTCACCCATTCATTCATCCATTAGCTTTTCCCTCCGAGACACTCCCTAGTTCAGTCAATCTTGGCTTTTGTTCACTAAGACGGGGGGACAGGGGGTGTGTGATGAAATACATTGCATGTGTGTTGACATCACAGCGAGCCGGTCTCCAACGGTGTCCTTGGCAACGGGACCACAAGATGTCAAGTCGCTGGGCCCCGCCCTGGCAGGTAGCGACAGAGCAGGAACAGAGAGGAATGGCCTCTTTGAGCTCAGAACAGAGAGATAGTGAGAAGGTGTGGGAGGGGGTGGGGGGGTAGGCTGATGATAGCAGAGAGAGAGAAAACGCGAGAGGGAGGGATAGAGAGAGATGATAGCAGGGAGAGAGAGATGCTAGCAGACAGAGAGCGAGAGGTGGGAAGAGATGTCTCCTATAGGTGCTGTTTGATGTCCTGCCGACATGCTGCTCCTCCTATAGAGTACAGAAGAATCTCCACATGCCTCTCTACGGTTTTTATCCCATCCCCAGGCGCTGAAATGTCTGGGGAGCACACACACACACACATTTAACACACTCCAGCCACACTCTTCAGAGTTGGTTTAGGGAAGCACTCTTATGAAGAATAGTCGCCATTTTGTTCAGAAAAGAGTGTGCTGTGTGTGAATATATAGGTGTGTCACAAAAGATAGTGTAAGAAGGATGGAGCGAGAAAGCGGATAGACAGAGGGAGAATAGAAGAGAGAGAGGAGAGAGGAGAGAGAGAAAGAGAGAGAGGGAGAGAGAGGGTAAACTGTGGATCAGGTTCTTTTTAATCCTGCAATTAGTGTAACAGAGAAGTGGACCATGAATGCCTGGCCAGATTAGCCTAATACAGACCTGATACCATTTGACTGTACTCTCTATCTCTTTCTCTCTCTCTCGTTTCTCTTCTCTCTCTTCTTTCTCTCTTTTCTCTCTCCCTAGTTTCAGTTCAGGCTTTGCCCACTTTTGCTGTTCGCTCTCCGCCTTCTCACTCTCTCTTTCACTCTCTCTCTCTCTCTCTCACACACATTATCTCACACAAATCAAATCAAATTGTATTTGTCACAGTTTTAAGAAGAATACCTAAATACCCACTCTCTTCACTCCATCCATCTCATGCTTTCCCCTGCAGTCTAGCCACAGGCTCTTCTCTCACTCCCATGCAGACCTTCACACGCTGCCATACAGCATCTCTGTAACTCCCCCCTGCAGTCTAGCCACAGGCTCTTCTCTCACTCCCATGCAGACCTTCACACGCTGCCATACAGCATCTCTGTAACTTCCCCCTGCAGTCTAGCCACAGGCTCTTCTCTCACTCCCATGCAGACCTTCACACGCTGCCATACAGCATCTCTGTAACTTCCCCCTGCAGTCTAGCCACAGGCTCTTCTCTCACTCCCATGCAGACCTTCACACGCTGCCATACAGCATCTCTGTAACTCCTCTTTGATCCCTTATTCAACTGTAGATGAGCAGGATGGTGAGTTTAGAGAACCTCTCTCCTCTGTGTATTCTGTAGGGAGAACTCTGATGAGACCTCAGTGAATAAAACAGAGAGAGACAGGAGAATCGCTCC
Source organism: Oncorhynchus mykiss (assembly GCF_013265735.2). Taxonomy (NCBI): domain Eukaryota; kingdom Metazoa; phylum Chordata; class Actinopteri; order Salmoniformes; family Salmonidae; genus Oncorhynchus; species Oncorhynchus mykiss. The sequence continues at coordinate 64,508,130 of NC_048574.1, read as the reverse complement.
TACGCACTCTGAAAGGGAAACTCATCTAATATGTGGATTTAGCTGTACATACTGCTCTCTGATCCCCTCTGGTGATAGAACAACTCTCTCTCACACACACACACACACACACACACACACTCCTACACTACTCGAGCCTCGAACCTTCACAGCAGCACTGGACACTGATATATATATTAGTATTCATTTCTAGCTTTATGCATTTGGTTGAAGTTGGACTTCAATGAATACTTGGTAGTGGATAGTTTTTTGTTGTGACATCGTTGCGGTGTTTGTTTGTGCTTGGCATGGTGTTGTGGCATTGGACCTGCCTTCCGCAGGTTTACTAGAACTCTCTGTTCTACTGGGCCTGAAATGGACTGGTCGACCATCACTATCCACACACACACACACACTGCCGCGTATGCTCTAACACACACATACACACAGGCGTGTACACATGAACACACACACACACCCACACACACACACACACACACATTCTCTCTCTCTCTCTCTCTCTCTCTCTCTCTCTCTCTCTCTCTCTCTCTCTCTCTCTCTCTCTCTCTCTCTCTCTCTCTCTCTCTCTCTCTCTCTCTCTCTCTCTCTCTCTCTCTCTCTCTCTCTCTCTCTCTCTCTCTCTCTCTCTCTCTCTCTCTCTCTCTCTCTCTCTCTCTCTCTCTCTCTCTCTCTCTCTCTCTCTCTCTCTCTCTCTCTCTCTCTCTCTCTCTCTCTCTCTCTCTCTCTCTCTCTCTCTCTCAGCATCTCCTTGTCTCTCTAGCTCATAGGACACAGGAATGCCTGGACTAACCCTCCACACAAACGCCCTCTGTGTACCAGGCATTCCTGCCCTAGTCTCTTTTTAATTGGCAACATTTTTTAAGGGCCTCACTTTGGAAGTAAGACACACGCGCGCACACACACCCTCCTCATCAATCATTAACTGGCTCAGAGGGGGGGTGACATGCCGGTGACCCCGCTGACAGTTGACCTCTGACCTATCATGGCGTGATTAGCTTCTACAGTGGGCGGGCCTAAGGGTTTAGAGCTAAATACCATTCATCACTTTCTCTTTCTCCCTCTCTCTCTTTGTCCATTTCTCCTTTCATTCCTATCATCTCCATTAGTGGGGGAGGGAGGGAGAGAGGGGGGGGGGGGGGAGAGAGAGAGAAGTCTGCAGCACCCGGCCTCACCCTACTAGAATCTGAAGTCAAATGTCTACTGTTTGCTGATGATCTGGTGCTTCTGTCACCAACCACGGAGGGCCTACAGCAGCACCTAGATCTTCTGCACAGATTCTGCCAGAACTGGGCCCTGACCGTAAATCTCAGTAAGACAACAATAAGGCAAGAATGGCCTTCTATGCCATCAAAAGGAACATAACATTTGACATGCCAATTAGGATCTGGCTGAAAATACTTGAATCAGTTATAGAACCCATTGCCCTCTATGGTTGTGTCTGGGGTCCGCTCACCAACCAAGAATTCACTAAATGGGACAAACATTAAATTTGGACTGCATGCAGAATTCTGCAAAACAATATCCTCTGTGTACAACGTAAAACACCAAATAATGCATGCAGAGCAGAATTAGGCCGATACCCGCTAATGATCAAAATCCAGAAAAGAGCCGTTAAATTCTACAACCACCTTAAAGGAAGCTATTCCCAAACCTTCCATAATAAAGCCATCACCTACAGAGAGATGAACCTGGAGAAGAGTCCCTTAAGCAAGCTGGTCATGGGGCTCTGTTCACAAACAGACCCCACAAAGCCCCAGGACAGCAACACAATTAGACCCAACCAAATCATGAGAAAACAAAAAGATAATTACAAAATTAGGTGGAAACTGAGCTGCACTTCCTAACCTCCTGCCCAATGTATGAACGTATTAGAGACACATATTTCCGTCCGATTACACAGATCCACAAAGAAGACAAATCCGATTTTGATAAACTCCCATATCTACTGGGTGAAATACCAGTGTGCCATCACAGCAGCAAGATTTGTGACCTGTTGCCACAAGAAAAGGGCAACCAGTGAAGAACAAACACCATTGTAAATACAACCCATATTTATGTTAATTTATTTTCCCTTTTGTACTTGAACTGTTTGCACCTCATTACAACACTGTATAGACGTAATATGATATTCTATTCTTCTGGAGTGTTTTGAGTGTAATGTTTACTGTGCATTTTTTGTTTATTTCACATTTGTTTATTATCTATTTCTCCTGCTTTGGCAATGTATGTTTCCCATGCTAATAAAGCCCTTAAATTGAATTGAAATTGAGAGACAGAGAGAGGTAATTGGTCATTAAAGTGTGTTTGCTTTCAAAAACAAGAGGTCAGTCTCAGAGGGGATGTTTCCCCTCTTCGTTTTTGAGTGGCCGATTATCAGAAAGCCCTTTGTTTGAGGTAGCATCTATTTTGTGAGGCTTGCGTCCCAAATGGCACCCTATTCCTTATGAAGTGCACTACTTTTGACCAGGATCCATAGAGCTCTGGTCTAAAGCAGTGCACTAGGGAATAGGGTTTCATTCAGGACACAACCTGAGTCTCTGAGTGCTTACACAAACAGCGAGGGAGGGAGGGAGGGAGGGAGGGAGGGAGGGAGGGAGGCCTTATCTTTCCATTAAAATGCTAATACATTTAAAGGATCGGCCTGTTCAAGCTGTAGTTGTTTTCATTTGCTTTTTTGTTTTGTTTTAATCCCTTTTAAAGCACTTCACAGACCAACGCCAAGAGAGGAGTGAGAAGGACACACACACACACACTAATACATACTGGCACGTGTAAAATAGGACAAATATAAGCACCCACCAAATGATTATTATTAGACACACACACATTTATATAGTAATTCTAGCAAGCATACACATTTGCATATACAAACAAACCTGATTCTTACCCAGTACATACATGCAACAAGCATACATCAGACAAACTAAATGAACAGGGATGCTCTCATTCTCAGCTATCCCACACAAGGAAGGACGGGTCCTCTGATTCCCAGGGGGCGCCATGCGATGCTACAGGAGTGCCGGTGCTGGCATTTTAGCTGGCGACCCAGTTGGTCGATGGTTAACTGGAGCAGTCTGTGGCACCACAATGGACGCCTGTCAAATGGACAACATGCATTCAGACACACACACAGATAAATCAATAGGAGCGCACGCACTCACACACACACACACACACATACACACTGACTGGTGGGCCGTCAGTCGACCAATCACAAGGCAGGTTGTTAGTGTGATTGTACTTGTGCATTTCTGCCTGATTGTCCACTCCAGCTGCACGGGCAATGTTAAATCAACTGGGAAGTGTGCTTGTGTCTGTGTGTTTTGGCCCATAAGCATTAACCCTGTCTAGGTCTAGTTTAGAATTGGCTATTGGGATCTTTTGGATGGGTGGCGTGGATAAAGGAGGCCATTACACTGTGTTGTAGACTGGCGTGCCTACTGCCTACTGAAACCAGGCCCAGAGATACATATCCTCATTACACTGTGTTGTAGACTGGCGTGCCTACTGCCTACTGAAACCAGGCCCAGAGATACATATCCTCATTACACTGTGTTGTAGACTGGCGTGCCTACTGCCTACTGAAACCAGGCCCAGAGATACATATCCTCATTACACTGTGTTGTAGACTGGCGTGCCTACTGCCTACTGAAACCAGGCCCAGAGATACATATCCTCATTACACTGTGTTGTAGACTGGCGTGCCTACTGCCTACTGAAACCAGACCCAGAGATATATATCCTCATTACACTGTGTTGTAGACTGGTGTGCCTACTGCCTACTGATACCAGACCCAGAGATATATATCCTCAATACACTGTGTTGTAGACTGGCGTGCCTACTGCCTACTGAAACCAGACCCAGAGATACATATCTTCAATACACTGTGTTGTAGACTGGCGTGCCTACTGACTACTGCCTACTGAAACCAGACCCAGAGATATATATCCTCAATACACTGTGTTGTAGACTGGCGTGCCTACTGCCTACTGCCTACTGAAACCAGACCCAGAGATATATATCCTCAATACACTGTGTTGTAGACTGGCGTGCCTACTGCCTACTGAAACCAGACCCAGAGATATATATCCTCAATACACTGTGTTGCAGACTGGCGTGCCTACTGCCTACTGCCTACTGAAACCAGACCCAGAGATATATATCCTCAATACACTGTGTTGTAGACTGGCGTGCCTACTGCCTACTGAAACCAGACCCAGAGATATATATCCTCAATACACTGTGTTGTAGACTGGCGTGCCTACTGCCTACTGCCTACTGAAACCAGACCCAGAGATATATATCCTCAATACACTGTGTTGCAGACTGGCGTGCCTACTGCCTACTGCCTACTGAAACCAGACCCAGAGATATATATCCTCAATACACTGTGTTGTAGACTGGCGTGCCTACTGCCTACTGATACCAGACCCAGAGATATATATCCTCAATACACTGTGTTGTAGACTGGCGTGCCTACTGCCTACTGCCTACTGAAACCAGACCCAGAGATATATATCCTCAATACACTGTGTTGTAGACTGGCGTGCCTACTGCCTACTGAAACCAGACCCAGAGATATATATCCTCAATACACTGTGTTGTAGACTGGCGTGCCTACTGCCTACTGAAACCAGACCCAGAGATATATATCCTCAATACACTGTGTTGTAGACTGGCGTGCCTACTGACTACTGCCTACTGAAACCAGACCCAGAGATATATATCCTCAATACACTGTGTTGTAGACTGGCGTGCCTACTGCCTACTGCCTACTGAAACCAGGCCCAGAGATACATATCCTCATTACACTGTGTTGTAGACTGGCGTGCCAGTCAGTCCCAGTGCTGACTCGGTCTCTTAGTCAGTCTCTTAGTTAGTCAGTCAGTCAGTCCCAGTGCTGACTCTGTCTCTTAGTCAGTCAGTCCCAGTGCCAACTCAGTCTCTTAGTCAGTCTCTTAGTCAGCCAGTCAGTCCCAGTGCTGACTCGGTCTCTTAGTCAGTCTCTTAGTTAGTCAGTCAGTCAGTCCCAGTGCTGACTCTGTCTCTTAGTCAGTCAGTCCCCGTGCTGACTCGGTCTCTTAGTCAGTCTCTTAGTCAGCCAGTCAGTCCCAGTGCTGACTCGGTCTCTTAGTCAGTCTGTTAGTCAGTCAGTCAGCTCAGTCTCTTTGTCAGTCAGTCAGCTCAGTCTGTTAGTCGGTCTGTTAGTCAGTCAGTCCCAGTGCTGACTCAGTCTCTTAGTCGGTCCCAGTGCCAACTCGGTCTCTTAGTCAGTCTCTTAGTTAGTCAGTCAGTCAGTCCCAGTGCTGACTCAGGCTGTTAGTCAGTCAGTCCCAGTGCTGA